>NW_026732059.1:357500-377500 GCF_028476545.2 Physella acuta
TTGACAGCGTATTTTGTACATTGGCCGGCCAATGCGCGCATTGGCCGGGATGTCCTGGCCAATGTTGTATCTAGACTAAGTTGTGATCGCGTTTTAATTATTCTGGGTGCGGTTTCATTGTGAGTAACGTATTGTTTAGAGCCGTCAGAACAAGAGACAGACATAGCTGATGGCTGTCAAAAGAAAAAAAAATGTAAATCCATGTTAGTTTCAATATATGGGCTACAACTGTATGTGACAGCCTCCTCCATGATGACGAGGTGAGACAATCATCAAAGAACAAAAGACAGTCGGCGTCACCGACCACGTGCAACAAGACGGAACGTTCAAAAGACTTTTCCGCGTTCCTAGATGTTCAAAACATGATGATGACATGGATGCAAACAAATGAATCAGCTCATTGGGCTGAGAGTCTCAAATTCATTCAATTTATGAAAAATCGTTCTTTTCATCAAGGAATCCAACAATCACCATACGAAGCCTTGTTTGGATGCAAAGCAAAAATGGGACTTAGCACTTCAAATCTACCAAGAGAGGCTCTCAATAAAATAGCTACTGAGGAAGATCTTGAGAACATTGAACAAGAAATGGAGGTTGCCATAAATGCAACTACATCCTCAGCTCATACATCTACTGCCGTGGCGGAACGTCCAGACCAGTTGCGTGACAATAATTTGGCCAACAGATTCTGTATAGTTTGTGAAAAACATTGTAGTGCAGCTCATTCTTGTGGATCCTGTGGCAAAGATGTCCATGCTATTTGTGGAGTACCCAATGAAGCAGACGAAGGGTACGGAGGGAACATTACCTGCAGATTGTGTCACAACAAACAAGACATCATGGAACACAGGTCAGCAGCTCATACTGGCTTGCAAAATCAAGGTGCTAAGATGCTTAAAACATCAAATACAAAATTTAAAGATGGTGAAGTGGGTGACAATGTACGCATCCGTGTTCCAGATGTTGTCAGAGGTCACGGTGATCCCCGAAGCGTGATTGCAGTTGTCATGAGCGTCGAGGGCGGTTTCTACAAATTAGGAACCGAACATGGTGTTCTAAAACAACTGTATGCTAGAAGTGAGTTTTCAATTTTTCACGAAAAACTGCTCTTATTGTCGTCAGTTGGCACTGAGGAAAAATCACTACGAACCATCGCATCTTCATCGCATCTTCACAATCATTGACTGGGGGCCAAGGCTACACTCACTGCAATTGCACAACCAAGTGTACAACAAATCGCTGCAAGTGTAAAAATAACAAGCTGCTATGTAATTCTAAATGCCATAAAAGTTCAACTTGTTGTAACGAATGATAATATTGATAGATTGAGACTATAGTACAATAAAAAATTTGAATGTTTCTGTCATTTACTTTAATTAATAATTAAAAAAGACTTAATTTCATGATCCTACCGGCATAAAAAAAAACCAAAATCTGCTCATGATCTTCTAATTAAGACTTTGGCCGGTCCACCATGGCCAGTCCGCGGACTGGCCGGGACTGGCCGGCCAAAGGCCGAAATCAAGAGCTATTTCAGACTTTGGCCGGTCCACAATGGCCAGTCTGCGGATTGGCCGGCCAAAGGCCGAAATGAAGCAAAGTTTCGGACTTTGGCCGACCTATGGGAGGCGATATTGGCCAATGCGCGGATTGGCCGGCCAATCCTAGCATTGGCCGACTTCGGGCTTTGACCGTAACATATGTATATATATATATATATATATATATATATATATATATATATATATATATATATATATATATATATATATATATATTATTATCATTATTATCATTATTATCATTATTATCATTATTATCATTATTATCATTATTATCATTATTATCATTATTATCATTATTATCATTATTATCATTATTATCATTATTATCATTATTATCATTATTATCATTATTATCATTATTATCATTATTATCATTATTATCATTATTATCATTATTATCATTATTATCATTATTATCATTATTATCATTATTATCATTATTATCATTATTATCATTATTATCATTATTATCATTATTATCATTATTATCATTATTATCATTATTATCATTATTATCATTATTATCATTATTATCATTATTATCATTATTATCATTATTATCATTATTATCATTATTATCATTATTATCATTATTATCATTATTATCATTATTATCATTATTATCATTATTATTATCATTATTATCATTAGTATCATTAGTATCATTATTATCATTATTATCATTATTATCATTATTATCATTATTATCATTATTATCATTATTATCATTATTATCATTATTATCATTAATATCATTATTATCATTATCATCATTATTATCATTATTTTCATTATTATCATTATTATTATTATTACTGTTATTATTATTATTATTATTATTATTACTGTTATTATTATTATTATTATTATTATTACTATTATTATTATTATTATTATTAGTTGTATTATTATTATTATTATTATTATTATTATTATTATTATTATTATTATTATTATTATTATTATTATTATTATTATTATTATTATTATTATTATTTTTATTATTATTGTATACTCTTTTTTTTTATTTTAAAGGATTTAAAAAATAAATAAAAAATTATGTTCTCATATATATTTCCGAGACAACAATACAATTAAAAACAAATTAAACAGAAATAAAATGTATTTTATTTTTGTCCCAACACAAATTTGCCCTGACGGTGTTGGTAAAAATGTTTTCCGGCTCGCGATCTCTGAAAGACGATTATCTGCAAAAAGTTGATCTAGCGATTAATCTTTTTATCTCCCCTCATCTGCCAAATCGTTGAATTAATTTTTAATGACTAATGTATCGTCTAATCAAACTATACCCATAAAGGCATTAAAGACGGATGTTTCTGCAACGTTCGAGGGCAAATGCTACATTAGAAATGAGTTAACATTGCGTTACAAGATTTGTCATAAATTAGTCGTTGTCAGCAAAGTAAAAGCTAGTTAAAACGAAAATTAGCTGCCCCTAATAGCCCTTACGAAATTACACGGCTCTATGAATGTAATCATTCGGCATAAATCAGCTGGTCAGATAATACCGTCTAGTCTGTTATTTCCCCTTTCGTTATCGAATATACTAATCTTTTAATCCATTTTAATGACTAATTACACATCTAATTACACTGAGAAAATATATAATCTTGCATTGCCTTTGTAGAAATTACTTCATTAAAAGTTGGTCTAAATTAAGTTACAATATTTAACACAAATCCAAGAACAAACCAACAGACCTTGCGAACTAAATAAAAGCTTGTAAAATAGCTACTGTATACGCATTTTAGCACGTGTGTATTTTCTCTATTGTCAAGTGTAAAGCCAAAAATAAAATAAAACGTATGCCTCTCATACTATTTTTATTTATTTAAATACCACAACCTTCTAGGTACAATCAAGTAAATACAATCTCCGATAAAATCAGCTAAACAAAAAAAAAAAAAAATCAGCGAAACACAACACACAACACCCAAATAATAAAAAAAATATATCTTTATCATAATAACTTAACCACAATAACGCAACCATAATTTCATTAGTATACACTACAATCGCCCAACTTCAATCATCTAATTACAATCACCTAACCTCAATTCCCTAACCACCACCACATAACAACAACAACTACCTAGCCCCATGCTTTGAATCCAGTGCTCTAAAAAAAACCCTAAGTTTTGTCTCCTGAACTGGTGACCTACTTGAGATCGGTTTAAAGTGGATTAATATTTAAACGTTCAAAAAAGTATACTGCTCTACATTGTATTGTCCTACGTGAGTCGCTAGGAATGAGACCAGAAACATGAGAATGAAAAAATGAAACCTGAAAGATATTTGTTTGTATCCCAGTAAAAATCGCACTAGCAACCCTAGCATTTTGTAAAAAGCTGCATTTGAAAATAGCTATACCGAGTATGTGAAATACCATGTGTTGTATTGCTCAGTGACGTGTGCCACAAATGACGAGGGTCAAAACATCCAAAATAAGAATGTCAAAATAGGTGTAAATAAAATACCTGCTGACAGACATAAAAGTTTGGCTTATGCAGAAGTTGAAGTAACGATCTCAGTTTCAAGATGTTGAAGTAACGATCCTAGTTTTAAGATGTTAAAGTAACGATCTCAGTTTCAAGATGTTGAAGTAACGATCCTAGTTTTAAGATGTTAAAGTAACGATCTCAGTTTCAAGATGTTGAAGTAACGATCCTAGTTTTAAGATGTTAAAGTAACGATCTCAGTTTTTAACATGTTGAAGTAACGATCCTAGTTTTAAGATGTTAAAGTAACGATCTCAGTTTCAAGATGTTGAAGTAACGATCCTAGTTTTAAGATGTTAAAGTAACGATCTCAGTTTCAAGATGTTGAAGTAACGATCCTAGTTTTAAGATGTTGAGGTAACGATCTCAGTTTCAAAATGTTGAAGTAACGATCCTAGTTTTAAGATGTTAAAGTAACGATCTCAGTTTCAAGATGTTGAAGTAACGATTTCAGTTTAGTTAGGTTGAATAAAGATCCTAGTTTTAACATGATTTCGATGTAAACTGAATCAGTATTGCAGCAAGACCATGTGAAGGTTTACAGTATTTTACAGGACAATGATTTCACTAGAGATGTAATCTGTTGTTTTAACCGGGCTTGAACTCAATCCAAATAAACGTGTATTAAAAATCTTACACTTAGTCAACACTCCCACCAACCCACCTAAAATCACACACACTCCCACCCAACCACACACAATCCCACCAACTCATCTACCCACACACACTCACACCAACCCACATATCCACACACACTCCCACCAACCCACCCACACAAACTCTCTCTAACCCATCCACACCCACACACACTCCCACCAACCCACCCACACACACTCCCACCAGCCCACCCAAACACACTCCCACAGCCCACCCACACACACTCCCACCAACCCACCCACACACACTCCCACCAGCCCACCCAAACACACTCCCACCAACCCACCCACACACACTCTCACCAACCCACCCATATCCCCACACACTCCCACCAACCCACCCACACACACTCCCACCAACCCACCCATATCCCCACACACTCCCACCAACCCACCCACACACACTCCCACCAACTTACCCACACACACTCTCACCAACCCACCCACACACACTCCCACCAACCCACCCACACACACTCTCACCAACCCACCCACACACACTCCCACCAACTTACCCACACACACTCTCACCAACCCACCCACACACACTCTCACCAACCCACCCACACACACTCTCACCAACCCACCCATATCCCCACACACTCTCACCAACCCACCCACACACACTCTCACCAACCCACCCACACACACTCCCACCAGCTTACCCACACACACTCCCACCAACCCACCCACACACACTCCCACCAACCCACCCACACACACTCCCACCAACCCACCCACACACACTCCCACCAACCCTCCCACACACACTCCCACCAACCCACCCTTATCCCCACACACTCCCACCAACCCACCCATATCCCCACACACTCCCACCAACCCACCCACACACACTCCCACCAACCCACCCACACACACTCCCACCAACCCACCCACACACACTCCCACCAACCCACCCACACACACTCCCACCAACCCACCCTTATCCCCACACACTCCCACCAACCCACCCATATCCCCACACACTCCCACCAACCCACCCACACACACTCCCACCAACCCACCCACACACACTCCCACCAACCCACCCAAACACACTGACACCAACCCACCCACACACACTCCCACCAACCCAACCACACACACTCCCACAGCTCACACACACACTCTCACCAACCCACCCACACGCACTCCCACCAAGCCACCCACACACACTCCCACCAACCCACAGACACACACTCCAACAGCCCACACACACACACACACTCCCACCAACCCACCCACACACACTCTTACCATACCACCCACACACACTCCCACAGCCCACACACACACTCCCACCTACTCACCCACCCACACACACTCCCCCTCCTCTTCCAACCCATTCTTCACACAATGCTTAAGTTCAGAAAAAAAATTACCTTAGAAATTTTCAAACCATCCACTTTTTTTCTATCAAAAAGTGTTTGTATATTTTAGTAAAGTAAATATCATTTTTTTAATGTACAATACAAGCTAGGATATGTCGTGATTATTATTTTTGTTGTATCAAATAATAGAAAAACCTACCATCGGTTTACAGTTTTGCCAAACAAAAACTAGCTACATTGTTATTTTACAGAAAGTTATGTGTTTGCAAATACACTTTTAAAACAATAATCTTAAAGTAGAAGCCGTGCATTGTTTAATAGTTCCAACCGATTAAATTGAAACTTAAGAATGTATGGATGTCTTTGTTACTAAATACACATGTTTGCGTTAGTGTGTGGCAGGCTAAAGATGGTGCTAAATGTTTGATTAGGATGGATAGAACTGTACTAGAGTCTCTTATCTGTAATCAGTGGCGTTGCTAGGTCGGGTGTCACACGGTGCGCCATTTCATAGTGTTACATATAAACGTTGAAGTAGGCATATATATATATATATATATATATATATATATATATATATATATATATATATATATATGATTGGCGTCACACCCTCCAATTTACCATAATGGCGTCCGTTTGTGCGCTAATTAAACAAATCCACCTATTAATTAATGTGTAAAAGCATATTATTAGAATTTGGTGTCATCCCCTATCCTATCGTTGCTTGACTTACTAGTTATTCAAAATACTCAACACAGCATTTTTTCCTCTGTAATTTTTGCTGGTGTCACCCCCACTCCCATGTGATAATTTCAAAGTGTGCTCGGTTACTAGTAAAGATGTCTATAGTCAATTATTAATTTATAATTGATGCATTGTTCTTTAGGTTTAATATCTAAACTCCTCTTTACATATGTTTGATCACTATCTCTACCCACACTATTAGCATCAATACTGTAAATATCGATCTATTGAATGGTCGTCCTCACTAGATTGAAAAAGATTATCCTGGGATCAACCCGCAACACGTGACCAGCTGGCTGGGCTAGGATTGGATATAATTACAACCACGTGAACTGTCATGCGCAGAAGAGGATAATTGGCAAGTACATGTACTGTCATGCGCAGTAGAAACAAATTTTCAACCACATGACCTGCCTTGCGCAATAGAGAAGAATTGACAATCCCGTAAACTGTCGTGCGCAGTGAAAGAGGTTTATAGATGTCGGTATAGGAAGGTTTAATAAGGTGTCGGGATGGGATGTTTTATGGGACGGCCAGGGTCCCAATCCAGTTTCAAGTCATTAGAACAAATTTGAGTCCACCCAGCTCTGATGGGTACAAAACTAACGTGAGGAAAACAAAGGAAACTAGGCATAGCGCTGACCATGCTATCCTTTCATATGCCGATGTCTTTGAAACAAATGTACTCTACTTTATTTACCCCAGGTATTTTGGCAACAAGTTGGAAATTTACGAATCTACGTATCAACAGATAAAGCAAGCAACACATACATAAAACTGGTTGTCTTTTCATTTTGACGCTATTTATCAGCAATGAAGATAGTTGCCAAATGTTTTGAAACAATTATTTCAAGCCTAAAATCAGTCTAATTTTGAAACTGTGTATATTTTGAAATAATATAATAAAGTGGGTCTAGGACAAATAAGAATGTCTGCGTGGTAATATATATATAATTTATATATATATATATATATATATATATATATATATATATATATATATATATATATATATATATATATATATATATATATATATATATAATATTATATTTTTCCTTTTATTTTGCTTAGATAGGTATTTGTTTATCAATATTACACATTTAAATTAATTACAAATGATGATTTGGTGTGGACCTCCCTCGCGTTAGTCAAAGTTAAGATTGCCGGGCATAGTGCTGACCACACTATGCTTTCATATGCTGAGGTCACAGAAGCACGTGATATCTACTTCACCTGCTCCATGGACCATGATGATGTTTGAAAGGGTAGGCTACATTACTGTACCCTTTTAACTTTTCATACTTTCAAAAAGAATACATTTACTAGAATGGAAAAACCCTCCTTATTATAAACATACTTTGTTTTTAAAAGCTGGAAATAGATTTCACTGGACTACTTGCACGGAACTACTGTACAGTTTTTGTACACCGAAATGCGAGATAAGGACAAACATTTAAATTCTACTGTTACTATATATGAGGGGGATAAGAAATGTCAACCCTTAAATGGTGTTACTCCCGACCCCGCCTTGCCCCAGTAATACCCCACGAAATGTTTTTACTATAAATAATAAATGTGTTTTACACTTAAAAATGGATACATTGTTCTTTTGGTTTAGTCTATAAACTCATCGATACATTTATTTGATCAATAACTCTATCCACACAATTAGCAACAATACTGTAAATATCGATCTATTGAATGGTCGTCCTCACTAGATGGAAACAGATTATCCTGGGATCAACCCGCAACACGTGACCAGCTGGCTGGGCTAGGATTGGATGTACAACCACGTGAACTGTCATGCGCAGAAGATGAGAATTGGCAAACAAATGCACTGTCATGCGCAGTAGAAACAAATTTGCAACCACATGACCCGCCTTGCGCAGTAGAGAGGAATTGACAGCCACGTAAACTGTCATGCGCATTAGAGGATGTTTTTAGATGTCTTTATAGGAAGGTTTAATAAGGTGTCGGGATGGGATGTTTTATGGGGCGGCAAGAGTCTCAAGTTTGAATCCGGTTCAAGTTAGTTGAACGTCCTTTAGTCCACCCAGCTCTGACGGGTGCCTAACTCACTAAAGGGAAACAAAGGGAGATGGGCATAGTGCTGACCACGCTATCGCTTCATATGTTGACCTCTTTGAAGTAAATGCACTCTACTTCATCTACTCCAGAAGTATTGGCCACAAACGGGAAACTACATTGGAAATTTACAAACCTACTTATCAACAGATAAAGCGAACAACAGATAAATAGAACTGGTTGAAGTACCATTTTGACGCTTTTTGTCAGCAATGAAGATAGTTGCCACACATTTTGAAACAACTGATTCAAGCCTAAAATCAGTCTTATTTAGAAATTGTGTATATTTTGCAATATTATACGTAACATAATAATAATATAGTAAGGTAAATTGCTTCTAGCAGATTCAAAGTTTTGAAAAGGTATTTGGTCGCTGTTACTCATTTTCCTCTTCATTGATAAAAGGACGTTCAGACCAAAAATGCGAAACATAAATACATTAAAATACATCCTGAAAAATAAGAAGTATTTAAATGGTGACAGGAAAAATGATCGCAGGACAAATGATCTCAGGACAAAAGATACTAGGACAAAATATATTATGATATACGATAGCATGGACAATTGATCTTAGACAAAATATCTCAGACAAAATATCTCACAGCAAAATTTTAATAGCGTATTTGATGAGTTTAGTGATCTGAAATTTTTTTGTGTGTTGACTTTTTAAAATTAAGAGAACTAATATAGTATGCGAAGATTAAAGACATTTTTTCGATGGACAGCGTAGGTGGGCTTGCCAAACATCAGACAATCCTAGCACGTCAGGTGGACGAAACTCGATCGTTACTTTCTGGTGAATTTATGTTTATAAAAGCCCTAAGTGGGACAGCAGGCAAAGATATTTGGATTAGTTTAGCTAGAATGTGTCGAACAAGTGTTCACACAATACATGATCACATAGTATTGGAAAGGTGTGATGGTGTTATCTTAACGATGTAGCCGCCAGCAAAGAAACGTAAACGTTATGTTTGTGTTGCTAATGCAATTAAACAAAAGTTATACGTTACGAACCTGAAGACCAATTCACATTAAAAAAATATTTCGCGTGTTTTGAACATTAGTGTTGTATAGCTACCGTTACTTTATTTGTTTTATCATTTATTGTACCTTTCAGGTTAATGGAGTAAGTTTGGTTAAATTTTTACTTTTTTTAATCAAAAGTTTAACAGATTCATTTTATTCACAATGATTATGGGTAAAAAAGTAAATAAAACCAGGTAATAACAAAAGTTCAAATAAAATAAAATCATCATTTATACTAATAAAATTTTGTTGTGAGATATTTTGTCTGAGATATTTTGTCTGAGATCACGTGTCCATGATATCATTTGTCCTGAGATCATTTGTCCCTAAGATATTTTGTCTAAGATATTTTTTGTATACATGTGTTGTTTCTGTGTTAATAGTTTAACTTTACAATTGGTTTTATAAAGTTGAAAAAATTGCAAAATTAAAGAAATGTAGAATTTGTAAACTATAAACCGGTGCAATGAAAAAGAAATCGACATAAGATTTTACAATATGGTCTTCATATAAAGATACAATTTTAAAATCAAAATTAGTTTGTAAAACGATATTGCAAAACTTCAAATAAGTTAAACATATTTAAATTTCATTTCAGTGAATGAGAGTGATGCTTTGGTAATGCCCAACCATTTGATACCATAATAGTCCTGGTCTGACCATACGCCGTTTAGACTAGCTCTGTAACACTTTTCAAACCACCAGCCACTGTATAGGGCACAGCTCTCGTTGGGATTTATGTCGTTATCCACGTCAAATGTTGAAAACTTCATACCGTTTTAGCGTGCTAGCTCGTCCTTCACGGCATTTCCAGTGTAGCCATCAACATGTAACCTGTAGCCGTCTGCCTCGCTAGAAATGTTGAAGCTGGAATACTTGGCGAAATAACTTGTTCCATTGAAGATCATATCCACTCTCAGTTCTGTTCTGTTTGCTGTTGTCAAGTTATTCAATTTTTCGTTCCCAAGCCAAATGTTACCTGAACTAAAATCACCAAACCCATTTCTGTATTCCGTCCAGTTCCTGGTAAAATTTACAATCCCAGAAACACGTCTTTGGAAAATGGTCCATCCTCCACCGTCTGTCACTGTGTCACACATGACCTGAAGTCCAGAGGTTAAGTTCAGCACAGGTCGAGGATCACTGCTATCGACTCCTAAGCATAAATCCCGCTTACCTGGCAATTAAATAAATTTGTAAAATAGAGTAATGATTTGTGAGCGGACTGCACACTTAACACCATTAAATGGACAACGTAGTAACAAACGTGTATGTTGAAATTTTGGCAGAATATCACCCTCCCTCCCATGAAACATCTTCCAATTACCACCTACTGATTACACACTGCCCTAACAACCCCGAATTCGATTACTGACGCTCGATTTAAAAAATGGTTTTTATACCTAATATTGATTGGGAGAAGTATATGAAAATGGTTTGAAATTGTTGTGGATAGAGTAATGGTTAAGGAAAGTGTTTGGTTAAGATTGTGTCATGAGTCATAATTTAAAAAAAAATTAGTGCCGCATACGGCGACAGAGTTAAACAAAAACAAACGTACCACAACCATATGTGAATGTCAGAATAATGTTTATGTTACCTGTACAAATGTATAGGTCGTGTTTTGAGATTGAACCATCAGACAGGACCGTGATGTTTCTGGTTGTGTTACAGAACTTTCCACTAGACCAGATCTTTCCTTGAACTTTTCTGTCTGAAGATTTCAGTGGGACTAGCCAGGAACCTGAGACATCGAATGGTATGTTATACACCAAGAACAGAAATAAAGATGATATGTTATCCATCCTGAACAGAAATAAATTTGGTATGTTATACATCACAAACAGATATAAAGATGGTATGTTATACATCATGAACAAAAATTTACCAGTAGTTAGCTCAGCTAAACATAGAAGTAATAATGTCTACAGCTTTTGGAAATCTCTTTTAAAGTAAACAGAAAACAACATCAAAAATATTTTACTTAAAACAGAATTTCGTCCACATTAATAAAACGGTACACAAATGATAAATATTTTAAAACTGAAGTTTTTAGGGAAAAATCACACTTTCGGATGTCGGATATATGTTGATATATTAGTTATATTTACTAAGCTATCAATTAGTATACATCAAATTTCGTCTACCACATTAACGTGTTCACAAACTCACATTTATGTTTGTAAAACTGTAAAACTGGATTTTTCCGACGAATGAAAGTAAAAAATGTAAATCCTATTACAGCAGTGTAAATTATGTGAACGTACCCAAGCTACACTGTCTTGTGGTGTCGTTGTAGATGTAGCTGTAGCACGTTTTGTTGGAACTTAAACAAAAATGGGCGCAGGACAAAAGGCTGACTTGGCCATACTCTTCATAGATAGACAGGGTGGTCAAGTTTAGGTCATCAACAGCTTTAAAATTGGCTTGTTTTTGTCCAGAGACGAGCACGGCTGTCAGAAATAACGTACTCGACTTGTATTGTTTACCATTATTTGTATAGCAAAATTAGAGTTACAGAGCATTTTATTGTAACCTGTAGGGTCAATTATGTTCCGGGAAATTTAAGTTCAATAAAGATAATTTATAAAGTGTAGCGTTAAGAGTGTAACGAGTAAGTGAATTAAATTAAGAGTATTTAAGTAAACGAAATAAGGCTCTTCGCCTATCTTCTTCACTATATACCCCCAAAAAATTCTCTACCGCCCCCCCCCCCCCCCAACGGAATATAATTTATTGACATTTACCAGTGTCCCTACCCCAATAAATTTTAGTTCGCCCCCCCCCCCCCTGAAAAAAAGAGTCTGGAAGAAACAGTGAAATAATTTCATATATATATATATATATATATATATATATATATATATATATATATATATATATATATATATATATATATATATATATACATTCATATATATATACATTCATATATATAAACATTCATATATATATATATATATATATATATATATATATATATATATATATATATATATATGAATTAAATGCAACTAACCTTGTGTGAAGAAACACATAATAAATAAACTTCTTCCAGTCCACATATTGACGTCATTCATTTCAGTGCGGTCAGTTCGTGTTCAACCAGTATTAGTTTAAATCTTCTATCACCACATGTATAGTTCAATTCTTATATTTGAATTCAAATCTTCGTTAAGCATTTAGATGATAAAATATACATAAACGTATTGAGAACCTATAAAGACTTTTGCAACTTTTATAATGAACAGTTGATATAATTTAGTTAAAAATAATTCATGTGAATTAGTTCGTTTTTCTTGCCCAATTCCACTAAAATATCATTTAAACCAACGGTATAAACATTTGATAATAATGGCATATACACACATAGCAAAAAATACCTCGATGTTTCAATCTACTGATTACTTTACTTTAAAAATATATCACAACAATGTTTACTGAATCAAAATTGTCTTCAGCCCCTCTTCCAGAGCTCCTTGCTACAACTAAGCCACCTCGCACTGTTAAAGACTATTTGTATCAAGATTTGACTATCTCCTAATTAATAATTCACCTCTGTCCTTAACAAACCGATCGTGTTGGTCTTCTATAGCAACAAACAGCATATAGACCACTGAAACAATGAGAAAACTGATAACACATGTTGTTTTATAATCAATACGAGTAACCGCCTACACTTTTAAAATTTTATCGTTTGTATTTAGTATTAACATGTATTGAATTAGATTTCGGGTCAGGTATGTCTGCACTGCCGTGTTGGACTGGAATAAATTAAGTCATTTATTTCTTCCTTTCTTCCTTTCTTCCTTCCTTTCTTCATTCATTCATTCATTCATGCGTTCATTCGTTCATTCGTTCATTCGTCATTAATTCATTCGTTCATTCGTTCATGTGTTCGTTTGTTTATTTGTTCATTCGTTTGTCCTTAAATTGCTAGAGTTTACAGGTTATCAAAGTGACAACCCCATTGATGGCCCTTTCACGAACATCTTCATGTGTCACATGTTGTATGAGATCCCATGGTTCACGAACATCTTCATGTGTCACATGTTGTATGAGATCCCATGGTTCACGAACATCTTCATGTGTCACATGTTGTATGAGATCCCATGGTTCACGAACATCTTCATGTGTCACATGTTGTAAGAGATCCCCCAATTAGTCTGTGTAAGTATCATTGCTCTGGCCTGGATCCGTATCT
The DNA here is from genome assembly GCF_028476545.2 of Physella acuta. Taxonomy (NCBI): domain Eukaryota; kingdom Metazoa; phylum Mollusca; class Gastropoda; family Physidae; genus Physella; species Physella acuta. The sequence continues at coordinate 371,637 of NW_026732059.1, forward strand.
GGAGGTAAGCCTGTAATGTCCACGTCTCGCATCTATAAATGAAGACGGACATGACCAGTCACCGCATACGTTTAATATGTGTGTCTAGGGAAGACATTTTGTCACGGAATTAGCTCCCAACTAGATGAGTGACACGTTTTCATTTTTCCTTTTTAGAGATGATGGCCCTACATCTTCGGGCATTTACCTGTATTTCAACCGATATAACATTTGGTTTGTCTGAGCACGAACATCTTATTCGAAGCAATTAATTATGTAAACATCAGTAAATATAAGCATTATATAACCTTTTATATATTTGCTGTCATTGTGTATAGATCGGAAGACCTGTTTATCTTTAATCTTTGGAAAAAAAAGCTTTAAACTGCTAGGATACCAAAGTAAACATTTGCTTTCATGTTTACTTTTTTAAGTAGTTTACATACATAATGTATGCAGCTTCCGTATCGGTGTATGTGTGTATTAAGCTTGGGGTAGTATTGGATCAATACAGTTATACAATGACCTCAATTACGAAAGAACTGTTATTTAATGTGTGAGACTACCTGTTGTCTTAGACGTCATAATTCATTGTTCAATGTAGTAATCAGTGGTGGGTTGGTAGAACATACAAGTGTTGTCACAAAAGTATTGAGATCGAATCCCGGTTTTGTGATGGTACAACTTCCCCAAGTCCAGCCAGCTCTGATGTGGACCTGCCTCGCGTTAGTCAAAGTAAAGTTTGCTGGGCATAGTGCTGACAACACTATTCTTTCATATGCTGAGGTCACAGAAGCACGTGATATCTAATTCATCTACCGTCATGTTTGAAAGGGTAGACTACTTAACTTTACCTTTTTACCATTTCATTTCATACTTTAAAAAAAAAAAAAACTCCTAGAATGGAAAAACTCCCGCTATTATAAACATAATTTTTTAAACAGCTGGGAATAGATTTCAATGGAAACTACTTGCACGAAACTACAGTACAGTGTTCATTCACCGAAATGCTAGATAACGACAAACATTTGAAACCTACTGTTTCTAGATATGAGGGTAATAATAAATGTCAACCCTTAAATGGTGTCACCCCCGCCCCCGCCTTGCCTGAGTAATATCCCATCCACGTAATGACTCACAATTTCTTGTATGGATAAATGAACAATTAATTCTTTTTTTTTTGCTATACATGATAAATTATGTGTTTTACATTTAAAATTGATACATTGTTCTTTTGGTTTAGTCTCTAAACTCACAGTTACATATATTTGATCACTAACTCTACCCACACTATTAGCAACAATACTGTAAATATCGATCTATTGAATGGTCGTCCTCACTTGATTGAAACAGATTATCCTGGGATCAACCCGCAACACGTGACCAGCTGGCTGGGCTAGGATTGGATATAATTGCAACCACGTGAACTGTCATGCGCAGAAGAGGATAACTGGCAAACAAATGCACTGTCATGCGCAGTAGAAACAAATTTGCAACCACATGACCTGCCTTGCGCAGTAGAGAAGAATTGACAGCCACGTAAACTGTCATGCGCAGTGGAAGAGGTTTATAGATGTCGGTATAGGAAGGTTTAATAAGGTGTCGGGATGCGATGTTTTATGGGAGTCTCGAGTTCGAATCCGGTTTCAAGTCATTAGAACACATATGAGTCCACCCAGCTCTGATGGGTACAAAACTAACGTGAGGAAAACAAAGGAAACTTGTCATAGCGCTGACCATGCTATCCCTTCATATGCCGATGTCTTTGAAACAAATGTACTCTACTTTATTTACCCCAGGTATTTTGGCAACAAATTGGAAATTTACAAATCTACGTATCAACAGATAAAGCAAGCAACAGACACATAGAACTGGTTGTCTTGCAATTGAGACGCTTTTTATCAGCAATGAAGATAGTTGCCAAATGTTTTGAGACAATTATTTCAAGCCTAAAATCAGTCTAATTTTGAAACTGTGTATATTTTGAAATAATATAATAAAGTGGATCTAGGACAAATAAGAATGTATGCGTGGTAATATATATATATATATATATATATATATATATATATATATATATATATATATATATAATATTATATTTTTCCTTTTATTTTGCTTAGATATGTATTTGTTTATCAATATTACAAATTTAAATTGATTACAAATGATTATTTGGTAATATATAATGTCAACATTTTTTGGGCAAACGGCCTTCGGGCAAGTGGCTTCCGGGCATTTGTCATATTCGGGCAATTGTTCATTTGGGCATACCTATAAAAAGGTATTTGGTCGCTATGTTACTCTTTTTCCCATACATTAAAAAAAGAGATTGAAGTTCAGCCCCAAATTGCGTAGCTCAAAAAACATTTAAATACATCCTGAAAAAAAGATATATTAAGTACATATACACATGCGTAAGCACTTACAAGTGTATATGGCATACATACATACATACACACACACACACACACACACACACACATATATATATATATATATATATATATATATATATATATATATATATATATATATATATATATTTATATATATATATAATATTTTATTTTTCCTTTTATTTTGCTTAGATATGTATTTGTTTATCAATATTACAAATTTAAATTGATTACAAATGATTATTTGGTAATATATAATGTCAACATTTTTTGGGCAAACGGCCTTCGGGCAAGTGGCTTCCGGGCATTTGTCATATTCGGGCAATTGTTCATTTGGGCATACCTATAAAAAGGTATTTGGTCGCTATGTTACTCTTTTTCCCATACATTAAAAAAAGAGATTGAAGTTCAGCCCCAAATTGCGTAGCTCAAAAAACATTTAAATACATCCTGAAAAAAAGATATATTAAGTACATATACACATGCGTAAGCACTTACAAGTGTATATGGCATACATACATACTTACACACACACACACACACACATATATATATATATATATATATATATATATATATATATATATATATATATATATATATATATATATAATTTCTCTCAGAGTGGGGAAGCGGGAATGACACCATTAAGTGCCGCACCAGGTGACACCAGACCCATCGACACCACTGCTTATGCCTCATATATTCACAGACAATAAATACAACAAATGAAAGCTGTTATATGTTTAATGAATTGGTTGTATTTTGTTTTTTAATATAATTTGTTGCTAGTGTAAACAGAACAACTAAATATAGGTAGGTAACGTTCAACACGGACGAGAAAAAAATAAATGGGAAAAAGCGCGCCGATTAAAGGCACGAAGCCTGAACAAACTGTGCAAGAACAATAGAGATTGTTGAGATGAATTAAACTTCTATAGTGTGGAGAAAATACAAACATTTTTAAAAATGTAGGAATGTATGCGGGAAGTTAGAATCCTAACTCTAACTAGAATTCTATACCTATATACTACTTTAATCCAAACCTAAAAAAAAAGACCAAAACCTAAGCATCCACCTTAGCCTAAAACTTCACAAAAAACCAAAATCAATGCTAGACATTTGTTTAAGCCTAACCCTAACCTTATATCTAACCCTTACCCTAACCCTAACCCTAACCCTAACCAAAACCCTAAACCTAACTCTAACTCTAACCCTAACCCTAACCCTAACCCTAACCCTAACCCTAACCCTAACCCTAACCCTAACCCTAACCCTAACCCTAACCCTAACCCTAACCCTAACCCTAACCCTAACCCTAACCCTAGCCCTAGCCCTAAACCTAGCCCTAAACCTAGCTCTAACCCTAACCCTAACCCTAGCCCGAACCCTAGCCCTAGACCTAGCCTTAACCTCAACCCTAACTCTAACCCTTTCCGGGGGGGGGGGGAAGTAATGTCCTACTGGGTGGGGGGTAATGGACAGGGGGGTAATTCACAGGGGTAATTACTCCGGGGGGTAATGTCGGGGGGGGGGAAGTCCGGGAGGTAATTGACAGGGGGGAAATGCCCTGTTCCCGTCTCCAGATCTGCGGGTGCCCCATATAGTTTTTCCTTTAGTGGGGGGTGTAAGGGCCAGTGTTTAGATCGCGCCTGGCTATATTCTCCGGGGCAATGCCACATGGGCAAGCTTCATCATACCCAACTTTTAATTTTTTTAATACATGCTGTTTTAGTCTGTTGTGGCCTATATGTATTTTTCTTAGCGTGTTTAGTTGTAAAATCCGTCGTCTTTTGTGTCATTTGGGTGCGTATCAGACCATATTTGAGATTTGTTTGCTTGTTATGCTTATTTTAAATTTTTCATTTTGATGCTAAGAAATTTCTAGCTGTTTTTTTCTTGCCAGTTGGTTCGCGATTGCATTTCCTCGATCTTACAGAGTCCTGGGATCTACTGCAGCAGAGTCAAACTGCAAGCATTGTTTAGCATTTCAAGGGCTGTCCTAAGTGACAATGATGATTTTACAAAATATCATTACGTTATTATTATAGTTTGACTAACGATTGGTTTTATAAAGTTGAAATCATTGCAAAATAGAAATGTAAACGTTGTAGATTATACACCGGTGTAGGGGTCAGCGGGGTCGAGTCGGTAAAGCCGCTGCTAAACCGAAAAGTCTCGAGTTCGAAACCTTGAGCAGATGAGACTCGTTAGCTGGGGACATCCACACTTCTAGGAGAGACAACTGCAAAATCAAACAACTGCTACTGTGTAGTTTGTTCTTGGTTGAACAAAGACTATGGAAGCAAATCCGTAAAGAAAAGCATGCTGAAATTGGAGTCAAGTGCCTCAATGGCGTTTACAACTTAATTCTTTTGGAAGGAATTCCAACACTAAAATTAGGAACGAAGAAGAAAGAAGATATATCGGTGTAACGAAAAACAATCCAAAATAAGATTGTACAAAATGGTCTATATATATATATATATATATATATAAAATGTGTATATTAAAATATTTGAAATCTAAATTATTTTGTAAAACGGTGCTGCAAAAGTTTAAAGATTTTAAAAATATTTAAATTTCATTTCAGTGAATGAAAGTGGGTCGTTGCTTATGCTCAGCCATCTGATACCTTGAAAGCCCGTGGCTGACCACACGCCGTTAAGGTGAACAAGGTAACAATTGTTTAACCACCACCCACCATATATGGCACAGCTACTATTGACTGCAAAGTCGTTATCCACGTCAAAGGTTGAAAACTTCATATCATCATGGTAGCGTAGATCGTCCCTCCGAACATTTCCTGTGTAGTTACCAACATGTAGTCTATAGCCATCTGCCTCGCTAGAAATGTTGAAGTTGGAATACTTGGCGAAATAACTTGTTCCATTGAAGACCATATCCACTCTTAGTTCTGTTCTGTTTGCTGTTGTCAAGTTATTCAATTTCTCATTCCCAAGCCAAATGTTACCTGAACTAAAATCACCAAACCCATTTTTGTATTCCGTCCAGTTCCTTGTAAAATTTACAGTCCCAGAAATACGTCTTTGGAAAATGGTCCATCCTCCACCGTCTGTCACTGTGTCACACATGACCTGAAGTCCAGAGCTTAGGGTCACCAAAGGTCGGGGGTCACTGCTCTCGACTCCTAAGCATAATTCCCGCTTACCTGGGGATGAAATAAAACTGTAGAATAGAATAATGGTATTTTAAGGCCAGAGGTTTGTGAGCGGACTGGACACCTGACACCATAACATGCACAACGTGGTGACAAAATTGTCTGGTGAAATGTTTGCATGGCATCCCCCTCCCCCCTCCCTTTAAACATCTCTCAATCACCACCTACTCATTACACACTGCTCTAACAACCCCGAATTCGATTGCTGACGCTCGATTTAAAAAAAAAAGTTATACTTAATATTTATTGGGATAAGTAGCTTATATGAAAATGGTTCGAATTAGTTGTAAATAGAGTTATGGTTT
>NW_026732059.1:382500-392500 GCF_028476545.2 Physella acuta
AATACTGGAGGCCAAAAGTTTAGAATTCATTGAAGCTGAAAAAGTAATCGGACATCAGGACGTGTACGCAGTTGGCGTATTGCTGAGGTACGTTTAAAATTAATATAAATAGGCCTTTCGGTCAAGGGATGACCTAAAGCCTCGATCTCAGAATTTTTGGGGTTATCTAATGCGCGGTCTACCGTTAGATCACCCGTCCCCAAGGGTGATTGATAACATTTTAAACTTTGTTGGTGTTCAAGATGACTTCAACAATTAAAAAAATACATTTATTTATCTTTAATTTGATATTAATTTTAATTTTCAAAATTAATAAGTAGATCAGAAAATGATATTTTAAAAATACGTTTGTTTTAAATGGCTAGAGTTTACAGGTTATCAAAGTGACCAACTCCTTTGATGGACCCTTTACGAACTTCTTCATGTGTCACATGTTGTATGATATCCCACAAGAAGTTTTTGTAAAGATCTCACGGAATTAGCTCCCAACTAGCGTACTGACACGAACGATTCTCACTTCTTTGCAGGTACTTCTTGCACGTTTCCTTATTAGTTACCTCTTGCATCTTTGGCCATCTACCTGTAGTTTAGCCGGTATAACATTTGGTTTGGCTGAGCACAAACATCTTATTCGAAGCAATTAATTAATTATGTAAGAATCAGTAAATATAAGCATTATATAACCTTTTATATATTTGCTCTCATTGTGTATAGATCGGAAGACCTGTTTATCTTTAATCTTTGAAAAAAAAACTTTAAACTGCTAGGGTACCAAAGTAAACATTTGTCTTATGTTTACTTTTTAGAGTAGTTTACATACATAATCCATGCGCCTCCATATCGGTGTATCTGTGTATTAAGCTCGGGGTAATAATTGATCAATACAGTTATACAGTGACCTCAAGTACGAAAGAACTGTTATTTAATGTGTGAGATTACCTGTTGTCTTAGACGTCATAATTCATTATTCAATGTAGTAATCAGTGGTGGGATGGTAGAACATACAAGTGTTGTCACAAAAGTATTGAGATCGAATCCCGGTTTTGTGAAGGTATAACGTCCCGAAGTCCAGCCAGCTCTGATGTGGACCTGCCTCGCGTTAGTCAAAGTAAAGGTTACTGGGCATAGTGCTGACCACACTATGCTTTCATATGCTGAGGTCACAGAAGCACGTGATATCTACTTCACCTGCCGTCATGTTTGAAAGGGTAGACTACTTAACTTTAACTTTTTACCATTTCTGACTTTAAAAAAAAAAACTTTTCCTAGAATGGAAAAACTCTCGTTATTTTAAGCATAATTTTTGAAACAGCTGGGAATAGATTTCACTGGAAATTACTTGCACGAAACTACAGTACAGTGTTCATTCTCTGAAATGCTAGATAACGCCAAACGTTTGAAACCTACTGTTACTAGATATGAGGGTAATAATAAATGTCAACCCTTAAATGGTGTCACCCCCGCCCCCGCCTTGCCTGAGTAATATCCCATCCACGTAATGACTCACAATTTCTTGTATGGATAAATGAACAATTAAGTCTTTTATTTTTTGCTATTAATGATAAATTATGTGTTTTACATTTAAAATTGATACATTGTTCTTTTGGTTTAGTCTCTAAACTCACAGTTACATATATTTGATCAATAACTCTACCAACACTATTAGCATCAATACTGTAAATATCGATCTATTGAATGGTCGTCCTCACTTGATTGAAACAGATTATCCTGGGATCAACCCGCAACACGTGACCAGCTGGCTGGGCTAGGATTGGATACAATTGCAACCACGTGAACTGTCATGCGCAGAAGAGGATAATTGGCAAGTACATGTACTGTCATGCGCAGTAGAAACAAATTTGCAACCACATGACCTGCCTTGCGCAGTAGAGAAGAATTGACAGCCATGTAAACTGTCATGCGCAGTGGAAGAGGTTTATAGATGTCGGTATAGGAAGGTTTAATAAGGTGTCGGGATGGGATGTTTTATGGGAGTCTCGAGTTCGAATCCGGTTTCAAGTCATTAGAACACATTTGAGTCCACCCAGCTCTGATGGGTACAAAACTAACGTGAGGAAAACAAAGGAAACTTGTCATAGCTCTGACCATGCTATCCCTTCATATCCCGATGTCTTTGAAACAAATGTACTCTACTTTATTTACCACAGGTATTTTGGCAACAAATTGGAAATTTACAATCTACGTATCAACAGATAAAGCAAGCAACAGATAAATAGAACTGGTTGTCTTGCCATTTTGACGCTTTTTATCAGCAATGAAGATAGTTGCCAAATGTTTTGAAACAATTATTTCAAGCCTAAAATCAGTCTAATTTTGAAACTGTGTATATTTTGAAATAATATAATAAAGTGGATCTAGGACAAATAAGAATGTATGCGTGGTAATATATATATATATAATATATATATATATATATATATATATATATATATATATATATATATATATATATATATATATATATATATATATATATATATATATATATATAATATATATATTTTTCCTTTTATTTTGCTTAGATATGTATTTGTTTATCAATATTACAAATTTAAATTGATTACAAATGATTATTTGATAATATATAATGTCAACATTTTTCGAGCAAACGGCCTTCGGGCAGGTGGCTTTCGGGCATTTGTCGCATTCGGGCAAGTGTTCATTGGGGCATAGGCCTACCTATAAAAAGGTATTGGGTCGCTATGTTACTCTTTTTCCCATTCATTAAAAAAAGAGATTGAAGTTCAGCCCGAAATTGCGTAGCTCAAAAAACATTTAAATACATCATGAAAAAAAGATATATTGAAGTACATATACACATGCGAATACACATTCAAGTGTATACGGCATACACACATATATATATATATATATATATATATATATATATATATATATATATATATATATATATATATATATATATATATATATATATATATTCTCTTGGAGAGGGGGGTGAATATTACCATTAAGTGCCGCACCAGGTGACACCACACCCAGCGACACCATTGCTCATGCCTCTAATATTCACAGACAATAATTACAACAAATGAAACCTGTTAAATTTTTAATTTATCATTCAATCGAGAGAACATCTTTGAATTGGTTGTATTTTGTTTTTTAATATAATGTGTTGCTAGTGTAAACAGAACAACTAAATATAGGTAGGTAAATTTCAACACGGACGAGAAAAAAATAAATGGCACAAACTGTGCAAGAACACTGAAGATTGTTGTGATGAATTAAAGTTCTATAGTGATGGAGAAAATACAAACATTTTTAAAAATTTTGGAATATATGCGTGAAGAAAACTGTGCTCGATGGTTGTTGAATTAAAATATAATTGATTGAATTGTTTCTGGTCATTTTATAGTAACATTTAATTAAGGTGTGCTCATAATCTATGTGAAGTAGTAAATATTACGGCGACATTGGTATTTGATACAAATATACATTAGCAAAGATATTTTTATCAGATGAGGTTAAAATACGATTTAATTTCTTACACCGGTTAAAACGAAAGGGCCATTAAGTACCGTAAGAATTTGCATTGTCTGTACATGTAGCGTAATAATTATTTTTAAAAAGTTTGATTGGCCTAAGTACAAAGAATATAGCACTATTTTCTAGTGATTTCATTTTGACTACCTATAAAATGACGTGAATAGCACTAAAGTAAATTTCATGCAACAACAAGTGTAACTTCGTGTATGACCTGGACTGTGGTCCCCAGATTCGCGGGTGACCCATATAGCTTTTTCTTGAGTGGGGTGTATAGGGGCCAATGTTTGGATCGCGCCTGGCTATATAAGGAACAGTCTTGGAGGACGTGCTCCGTATTCTCAGGGACCATGCCACGTGGGCAAGTTTTACCATACCCTACTTTTTTTTTAATACATGTGCTGTTTTAGTCTGTTGTGGCCTATATGTATTTTTCTTTGCGTGTTTATTTGTAAGATCCGTCGTCTTTTGTGTCATTTGGGTGCGTGTCAGACCATATTTTAGAATTGTTTGCTTGTTATGCTTATATTAATTTTCATTTTAATGTTGAGAAATTTCTAGCTGTTCTTTTTTCTTGCCCGTTAATTTTTCCAGTTGGTTCGCGATTGCATTTCCTCGATCTTATAGAGTCCGGGGATCTATTGCAGCAGAGTCAAACTGCAAGCATTGTTTAGCATTTCAAGGGCTGTCCTGAGTGACAATGATGATTTTACAAAATACCCTTACGTTATTATTATAGTTTGACTTACAATAGGTTTTATACAGTTGAAATGTAGAAATGTAAGCGTTATAAATTATACACCGGTGTAGGGGTCGGCGTGGTCGAGTCGGTAAAGCTCATCGCTGCTAAACCGAAAAGTCTTGCGTTCGAACCCTCGAGCAGATGAGACTCGTTATCTGGGGACATACAGTCTTCTATGAGAGACAACTCCAAAATCAAACAACTGCTACAGTGTAAATTGTTCTTGGTTAGACAAGGACAATGGAAGCAAATCCGAAAAGAAAAGCAGAATGAAATCGGAGTCAAGTGCCTCAATGGCGTATTACCAGTTTACAACTTAATTCTTTTGGAAGGAATTCCAACACTAAAATTAGGAACGCATAAGAAAAAAGATACATCGGTGTAACGAAAAACAATCTAAAATAAGATTTACAATATGGTCTACATGTATATATATATATATATATATATATATATATATATATATATATATATATATATATATATATATATAATGTATTAATTATAATATTTTAAATCTGAATTATTTTGTAAAACGGTGCAGCAAAAGTTTAAAGATTTTAAAAATATCTAAATTTCATTTCAGTGAATGAAAGTGGGTCGTTGCTTATGCTCAGCCATCTGATACCTTGAAAGCCCGTGGCTGACCACACGCCGTTAAGGTGAACAAAGTAACAATTGTTTAACCACCACCCACCATATATGGCACAGCTACCATTGACTGCAAAGTCGTTATCCACGTCAAAGGTTGAAAACTTCATATCATCATGGTAGCGTAGATCGTCCCTCCCAGCATTTCCTGTGTAGTTACCAACATGTAGTCTGTAGCCATCTGCCTCGCTAGAAATGTAGAAGTTGGAATACTTGGCGAAATAACTTGTTCCATTGAAGACCATATCCACTCTTAGTTCTGTTCGGTTTGCTGTTGTCAAGTTATTCAATTTCTCATTCCCAAGCCAAATGTTACCTGAACTGAAATCACCAAACCCATTTTTGTATTCCGTCCAGTTCCTTGTAAAATTTACAGTCCCAGAAACACGTCTTTGGAAAATGGTCCATCCTCCACCGTCTGTCACTGTGTCACACATGACCTGTAGCCCGGAGCTTAGGGTCACCAAAGGTCGGGGGTCACTGCTCTCGACTCCTAAGCATAATTCCCGCTTACCTGGAGATGAAATAAAACTGCAGAATAGGGTGATGGTATTTTAAGGCCAGAGGTTTGTGAGCGGGCTGCCACCTAACACCGTTAGATGGACAACGTGGTGTTTGAGGCCTGAGGTGTGTGAGCGGACTGGACACCTGACACCATAACATGCACAACGTGGTGACAAAATTGTCTGGTGAAAAGTTTGCATGGCATCACCCTCCCTCCCATTAAACATCTCCCAATCACCACCTACTCATTACACACTGCCCTAACAACCCCAAATTCGATTACTGACGCTCGATTTTTAAAAAAGTTATACTTAATATTTATTGGGATAAGTAGCCTATATGAAAATGGTTCGAAATAGTTGTAAATAGAGTTATGGTTTAGGAAAAGGGTTGGTTAAAATTGTGTAATGAGTCATATTTAAAAAAAAAAAGTGCCACATACGGCGACAGAGTTTAAAAAAACGTACCACAACCATATGTGAATGTCAGAATAATGTTTATGTTACCTGTACAAATGTATAGGTCGTGTTTTGAGATGGAACCATCAGACAGGACCTTGATGTTTCTGGTTGTGTTACAGAACTTTCCACTAGACCAGATCTTTCCTTGAACTTTTCTGTCTGAAGATTTCAGTGGGACTAGCCAGGAACCTGTGACATCAAATGGTATGTTATACATCATGAACAGAAGTTAACAGTAAGGTTTGTAATATAGCAAGTTTAAAAAAAAATTAGAGACAAAAAGGTATTATCATTTGCTGTTTTACAAAGACATGTCATAAAATCAATTAACTCTACAGCTTTAAAAATCTCTATTAAAGTAAACAGAATATCACATACACAACACTTTACTTAAAATAATATTTCGTCCAACCAAATAAAACGGTATACAAATGATAAATATTTTAAAACTGGAATTTTTAGGGGAAAATCACACTTCCTGATCAAGATTTTTCTGCCAGTGGGTTTTAACTCGAGACTTTGTTCGAATTTATCAACCATGAGCTTTTTGCCGACTCGACCACACCTCCAACACAATTACGCGTTACGTGTCAACTGGTTATGCGCCATTGAGGCCATTGACTCCAATTTCAGCCTGCTTTTCTTTTTGATTTTTTTCCATAGCCTTTGTCCAACCAAGAACAAACTACAAGGCAGCACTTGTTTAATTTTGGAGTTGTCTCTCCTAGAAGAGTTGCTGTCCCCAGCTAACGAGCCTCCTCTGAGGGTTTGAACTCGAGACTTTTCGGTTTAGCAACCATGAGCTTTACCGACTCGACCACGCCGAACCCTGCAGTGAAGATAATAAATTATCTTTAAAGTTAAATGGCATTTTTAAAACAACACTTTAAATTGATAATTATCGTTTTTAATTTGAAAGAAAATATGTAAAGTTTGGTAAAATGTAATAACATAAAAATATGTGCTTATATAATTTAAAAAAAAAACATTTGTCCTCAAAAACTTTTTAAACTCCTAATCCACAAAACGCAAAAAATAAACAATAAAACAAATGATAATAATCATTAAAAAAATTAAAAAAACCCACGTTTTCTGATTGAACTAAAAAGTAGAAAATAAATGCTATACATGACAATAATGCAAGCGATCACTCTACTATAAGCGATGAAAAACGTGGGGCGCCGAAGTAAAAGTTATATTACTATTGATTAGATAATACTATTGACTTTTATTAGGGAGCTTGTAGAGCCTTGCCACAAGTGCACATTTCGCTACACCCAACCTTCAGTTTTCTGTGCATGTGTTGATTTAGTCTGTTTAAGCTAACTAATTAATTTATGTTTGGCCTATCAGTAGATCTAGAATCTCTAGATCTAGGCGCGATAAATGTATTGTATAGATTTAGATCTAGTCAAATAATAACCTAATAAATGTATAGTTTAAGCTATAGCCTAAAGCAAATGTAGCTTTGTAATGCGTTAAACTTTTAAATGAGCAACATGATCTTCATTTTATAACAGCCTTAAATCACGTGACGTCAATGTAAATACATTAACTGTTTTGAACTTTATAATTGAAGTGGTGTTTCTTCCAATGAATATATATTAATTAATTAATTAACGGCTTGAAATAAATTTGTGATTAACAATTTGGTACAACAGAACTTTATTGTCTACTAAATACGTATTTTACCGCTCTACACATAGTGCAGATTCTCTCCTGTAAGAAACCAGACAAACAAACAAACAAAATATACGAACATTTAAACAAACTTGAGTTTTAGTAATATATAGATAGATAGATGATATTTTACGATCTTTTAAAAGATAAGAGACTAAACAAAATCCCATTAGCCGAAATGTTAAACTTAAACTCGTGCACATAGTTTGGAAAAAGAAACGTTGCGTGAAGAGCTGTCTTACCCCGGGATACGGGATGGTCGTGTGAGGAATTGAAACACTCGGGGGGGGGGGGGGTCACGGAATGGTCGATTTTTCACAGGGGATGCTAGCTATCAAGAACATAGTTAGGGGAGAACATTGAGTAGCTTAACAAACGCTAAGTTGTGGATGTGGGGGAACACGGGCCCTGGCAACACATACTCAAATACATGGCTGACGGAATTACTAAAGGAGAGACGATGTTGGAGGATAAAGACGTCAATGTTAGACTTGTTTCGATGATAAGGTGATTGCTATTATTTAATATAACAAACAAAAACAAAAAACACAGGAAAAGTATCCGATTACCACATTGCAAAACATGGAAACTCACCCAAGCTACAATGTCTTGTGGTTTCGTTGTAGCTGTAGCTGTAGCACGTTTTGTGGGAACTCAAACAAAAATGGGCGCAGGACAAAAGGCTGACTTGGTCAAACTCTTCATTGATGGGCAGCGTGGTCAAGTTTGTGTCATCAACAGCTTTAAAATTGGCTTGTTTTTGTCCAGCGACGATCGTGGCTAATATATATATATATATATATATATATATATATATATATATATATATATATATATATATATATATATATATATATATGCAGGCTATATACATACATAATATTTAGTAACAACCTCGACATAAAAGATTTTTGAGATTAGCTCTTCAGCGAGAGAAAATTTACTTTGCTAAAGAACGACAATAGAGAAACAAGTTGCTGGAATTGAGGGTATAGCCGTCCATGGAAAAAAGGTTGCAACTGATTTAATAACACCTAACCCATTTCTGAAATATTCTGAAAGGGAGGGAAAAAACCGCCGTGGACAGGTTTATTTAATGCCCTTCGTAGAAAGAGGGGATAATGAGGAATGCTTGACGAAAAAAACCCTTAAAAGAAGCAAAGAGAAAAGCGGTGAAATAAACTACAGATACAGAAAATTGTATTGTAACGTTTAGGTTCATTTATGTTCATTTAGGTTCATTTATGTTCCAAGAAGTTTAAGTGTAGCGTTAAGAGTGTAACGATTGAGTGAATTACATTTACCGAAAGAGCTTAGCATTACTTATTACATTAGATTTTACATAATATCTAAGCAAAAAAAAAAAAAAATTACCACGCAAATATACTTAATTATTATGTATTTGCTATATACAAAGTGTACAAACATATTTTCTTTTCTATCGAAATAACAAGACAAAAAACATTTTCGTCTATCGCAGATTTTAAAATGAATCTCGCTTTTTTTTTTTTAAAGTAATCGCTTCAACACATTGTCGAAACAAGGTGCATTAAATGGAGATGAAACATAATAGACTACCTTTAGTTTTTAAATTTGAATCCTAGACCCCACCTCATTCTTTTGTTAAATGATCACGACACAAGTTAAGCATAACAAGATAAACAAACAAACGCGACTCTGTTCAATGTTGCAAGGCGCTGCGCCGCCTACAACGTGTCAAACACTATAGAACCACGGCAATATGTCGGCTAAATAAGGTGTTCAAAACTTACAACAATGGAATGTTAAGACACCGCCGCCAACATTACCTTACATTTATTAAAGAATAAAGAATTTTTTTACAGCAATTTTTCATGTTTAAAAAAATAAAAGCCAAATTGAAAAAGAAAAATACATTTGTTTCTTGCTTACAATTGATTGTGTTTATTATAAAATTTCAAACTAGAATAGATAAGAAATATCTATTTGGTAATATTATTTATTACCTAATATTAACATTTTTCGGGCAAACGGCCTTCGGGCAAGTGGCTTTCGGGCATTTGTAACATTCGGGCAAGCGTCAATTCGGGCATTTGTCGTATTCAGGCAAATTTCCATTCAGGCATTTGTCACATTCGGGGAAGTGACCATACGGAAAATCGGCCTTCGGGCAAACGGCATTCGGGCAAGTGTCTTTCCGGAATTTGTCGTAGACCCATAAAAAGCGATGTATGTGTGTGCGTGTGTGTGTGTGTGTTTTGCAACACTACACCTCTCACCACATCACCCTGAAACTTTTGGAAGTAGAAAACTTCTGGGGAGGTTGCAGCGAAAAAAAAATTGCAATTCGCAGGTGTAGCGCCCCAGCAGGTCGCGATTCCACTCTTCTCTATATACGGTATTTATAAAAAAATAAAAGTCGATTGAGGTTTTACATTGTTCGTCCGATCGCCATGAA
>NW_026732059.1:395000-462826 GCF_028476545.2 Physella acuta
TGAACGAATGAACGAATGAACGAATGAACGAATGAACGAATGATCGAATGAACGAATGAACGAATGAACGAATGAACGAATGAACGAATGAACGAATGAACGAATGAACGAATGAACGAATGAACGAATGAACGAATGAACGAATGAACGAATGAACGAATGAACGAATGAACGAATGAACGAATGAACGAATGAACGAATGAACGAATGAACGAATGAACGAATGAACGAATGAACGAATGAACGAATGAACGAATGAACGAATAAACGAATGAACGAATGAACGAATGAACGAATGAACGAATGAACGAATGAACGAATGAACGAATGAACGAATGAACGAATGAACGAATGAACGAATAAACGAATGAACGAATGAGCGAATGAACGAATGAACGAATGAACGAATGAACGAATGAACGAATGAACGAATGAACGAATGAACGAATGAACGAATGAACGAATGAACGAATCAATCAATCAATCAATCAATCAATCAATCAATCAATCTGTTATTAATTCCCATGGTTCACGAACATCTTTATATGTCACATGATGTATGAGATCCCACAATGAGTCAGAATCTCTGCTTTAGTCTGGATCCGTATCTGGAGGTAAGCCTTAAATGTCCACGTCTCGCATTTATAAGAGAAGACGGACATGACCAGTGACCATAGTTTTGTAAAACTCTCCCAACTTGCTGAGTTGCACGAAAGTTTGGGCACTTCTTTCAAGAACTTTTTTCATCTTTCCTCATTAGAAAGGGTGGCACCAAGCATTAGACCTCCTGCCTCTTGTGCCATTTACCTGTATGTCTACGGGTCTACCATTTGGTTTGGTTGGCACGAACAACTTATTCGACGCAATAAACATCCCTAATTCTAAACATACACAACCTTTTATGTTTTCTCACATTGTGTATAGTTCGGAAGACAAAATAACCTGCTTATCTTTAATCTTTGAAATGAAATAAAAACAGCTTTAAGCTGCAAGGATACAAATGTAAACATTTCCTTTTATGTTTAAATTTTAAAGTTGTTTACATACATAATTCACACACCTCCCTATCGGCGTATCTCTGTTATAAGCTTGCGGTACTATTAGATCGATACAGTTATACAATGACCCTCTATTGCTAAAGAACTGTTATTGAATGTGTTAGATTACCTGTTGTCTTAGACGTCATAATTCATTATTCAATGTAGTAATCAGTGGTGGGATGGTAGAACATACAAGTGTTGTCACAAAAGTATTGAGATCGAATCCCGGTTTTGTGATGGTACAACGTCCCCAAGTCCAGCCAGCTCTGATGTGGACCTGCCTCGCGTTAGTCAAAGTAAAGGTTGCTGGGCATAGTGCTGACCACACTATGCTTTCATATGCTGAGGTCACAGTAGCCTCGCGTTAGTCAAAGTAAAGTTTGCTGGGCATAGTGCTGACCACACTATGCTTTCATATGCTGAGGTCACAGTAGCCTCGCGTTAGTCAAAGTTAAGGTTGCTGGGCATAGTGCTGACCACACTATGCTTTCATATGCTGAGGTCACAGTAGCCTCGCGTTAGTCAAAGTAAAGTTTGCTGGGCATAGTGCTGACCACACTATGCTTTCATATGCTGAGGTCACAGTAGCACGTGATATCTACTTCACCTACCCCATGGACAATCATTTTTGAAAGGGTAGGCTACTTTACTGTACCCTTTTTACATGTTATACTTTCAAAAAGAATACATTTCCCAGGGTGGAAAAACCGTCGCTATTATAAACATAATTTTTTAAACAGCTGGGAATAGATTTCATTGGAAACTACTTGAACGCAACTATAGTACAGTTTTCGCAGACTGGAATGCTTGAGAACGACAAACGTTTGAAACCTACTGTTACTTGATATGAGGGGGATATGAGATGAGAAATCTGTGTGAAATGGTTACCACCCTGTCTGTTAGACGGTTTTTCTGAACAATTGGTGCATGTATATTGCCTAAGAGCACGTCTGTGTAATACCAAACGTCAAACGTTGTATTTCATTTATAGCAAAGCGGAGGGTATTTGGTGCACATGTACCTAAATACCTTATTGGAATTATTCTTTGTGGGTGAATAAACTATCTAGAAGATTGTCAGTGTGTTGAAACAACGTAATAATTCTCCTGTTTGTGTGGCAAACTCACTTACCGCGTGAGAGTTCACCCCATACTTACACGCATAGCATGTGTTAAATTCTCTAAATTGTACACTTATATCTTTCTTTTTCAAATCAGATTATGTAAGCATTGTGTCTCCCTATTACGTAGTAATAGAACACATAATACAAAACGACTAATCGATATGGAAACAAGATGGTCAATAGATAACAACGTTGTAGATATAGTCACATCAATGCTGAAACAAATAATCGATGAAGATGATCAGATGTATTCCAGAAACCGGTTTCCGGTTTTGTAGGTAATATTCGTTTCAAAATGTGCATTACGCAGAGTGGGTTACAATTATGTTGATGAGATTTCCATATGTGTGCACACACTAGCACTTCAAAGAATACTGTGGCATTGTTGTTAGTTGTTCATATCAACGTGTAGATGTTTGTCCTGCAAATGGTATTGGGTAGAATATTAACTCATGTTGTCACTTAACATGCAACTCCTATGTCGTTCCAAAAAATTGTGGAAATAAAATAAATTTCTTAAAATGTAAACGGCAGAAAAACAGAATAAAACATAAATATATTGCTGTTTGAAAAAAAAGATATATATGTATGTAAAATTGGTCACATCGTTTAGTTTAAAAAAAAAAATTCGTATACTAAGTTTTTCACTAATTGAACCCATTTTGATCTACATTCTAGGCATACTAAAAACTCCAGCTTTATACAGAAAACACATAATAACAACCACAGTTATATATAATGAATGATTATTGTCATTCTATTGCCTTTACATACTGGTGAAAACCAATGGCTTGCACACATATGTAGATACATACGAAGATGCCCTAATACATACATTCTATATATATATATATATATATCAATATACATATATATATATATATATATATATATATATATATATATATATCAATATAATATATATATATATATATATATATATATATATATATATATATATATATATATATATATATATATATATATATATATATATATATATATTAAGGTTGATTACAAAAAAATAAGGTGTGTGTAAAGTTTATACAAATAGAAAAGCATTCAGTGTTTCTTCCAGACTTTTTTCTCCGGGGGGGGGGGGGCACTTAAACTTTCTTCGGGGTGGCTGACACTGTTAAAAGTATATATTTTCTATATAAATTATATAAATTCCATTTCGTTCGGGGGGGGGGGGCGGTAAAAAATTTTTTGGGGGGGGCCTGATAATCCCTCCCGCAACCAAATATTTTATTAAAGATATAAGATACACATGTTCGCTCTACAAATTTTTTATTATTTATTTCAGTACTAATACCTTTTATCTATCTAAGCCGAACATTTCGGACTTCTACAGCCTACGGTGATCCTTTTATTGCGATGTGAAACATGGTACCCTTGTCAAATGTTTACACTACTAAGCGGACATCGGCTATCTTCGAGCGGGTATTACATCATTTATTGCCCGCGGGGCACCATAAACTCTAAAGCAATCTATCAGCCGAGCAGTCATGTACACACTGGTGTAGTGACCTTTTCTTTTGTCCTAAAAATAAGTGACATAAACGCGGTTTTCTACAAAGTAAATTTGATGGCAAACTCCATATAAGAACATGCGTGTAAAAATAATGAAAGGGAAGAGATTCATTGATACGTTTGACCAATCATATTATAGTACAATAAATCAAAATAATTCACGATATAATTAACATATAATGTGTTCTTCCTAGATTGTTATTTACACATTAGGTTACCTAATGTATATATATATATATATATATATATATATATATATATATATATATATATATATATAAACATGTCTACATAGACCTATATATATATATATTTCAATTGATGACATCCCCTTCCCAATTAGCCAAATTCCATGTGGAAAAAGCATCGTTTTCATCGTAAATTAAAAGATTTTGGTGTTACCCCCTCTCTTGTCCTTAATTGACTTATCATTTATTTAAAATACTCAAAAGCCTTTATTCCTCCCCGGGTGATAGTTTTAAAGTGTGCTGCTTTTTTAGCCCCCCCCCCTCCCCCCACCAGACCCCTTTAATCCCTCACTAGCTAAAGATATGTGTTCGTTTGTATTTGTGTTTGTTTGCAAGCAGTGTGTCTGAGTGCGTAGGTAAGTATGTGTTTGCGTGTTTATATTCGCTCGTGAATCAGTTGAATCGGGTATGAAAATTTTATTCGCCAGAAAAATATTTGCGTCTGTACTTAATCAAACAGGGATTAGACAGAAAACTCATTTAGCTGTAGGTAAAGCTCAGTCTCTATAAGACTATAATTCCTATTGATTTAATTACACATGTATGCAGGTTATTGTATTGTATCACAAACTGGATGCAAACGGAACACCTCAACATAATGTTCACATAAACTGGTTTATATTTAACGTTCAAAGACTACAAGCAACATTAATTATTACAAAACTCAAAATAACTTGTTTAATACTTCTCTGAATTCTCAGATGGTTTGGTCTTTATTTACTTGATAACCTGGGTATAGCAGTAATTTATTACGGCATTTGTTAGAATAGATATAACAGCCGTCCATTTCGTCAGTTGTTGAAATAGCTATAACGGCCGTCCGTTTCGCAACTTGATAAAATAGCTATAATAGCCGTCCATTTCGTAACTAGTCTTGTTAGAAAAGCTATAACAGCCGTCCACTAATCCTACAGTGAACCTAATTGTAAAGACCGTCCATTACGGCACTTTTTTTAAACTAGAAATATAGGCCGTCTACTACGTCAACAGTGAACCTGGCTATAATGGCCGTCCACTACGTTACATTATAACCTACCTAAAATGGCCGTCCACTTCGTCATTTGCAAATTACTGTTAACTAATCTTCTGTGTAACAAGTAATATAGGATATAACATTGAGTAGAACATTTTACAATTAATCCACACATTTAATTAAACAACTGAGTTATTAATTAAAATTCCACATCGAGAAAATCTAGCAAGTATTACAAAGTTCAAGCCGTTCAATAAAGGATACGTGTTACACTACCATTGATGTCTTTTTAATGTAAGCTTGACATACATAAGGGGATCCAAAGGATAAGTAAGTGGGTGTCTAGGCGAATAACCGTCCCCAGGGGCTCGCACGTTTTGACCCATACAGACAGAGTGAACACGTTAAGTAAAATATTTTTTTACAACTGTTTAAAACAAATCGTATTGTTTGTTTGGTCAACTGTATCATTGTAGTAATAGCAGAGCGACCCTTCCCGGCGCCCGGGGACAAACTTTCGACTTGCACCCCCCTCAAACTTTCGATATAAACGCCTAGACAGAAGAACCCAACATTTGAAGGTGGAGGGGAGGGATGTTACGTCCCTTACATGTCCCCTGCTTGTGTGTGTGTGTGTGTGTTGTGTGCTGGAACGACAGGTACCCTCCCTTTGGTGTATAGTTGTATCCTTTGGTTGAGTGTGTTTACATGGAGCGAGAGGTGTTCACGTGAGGTGTGTCAGGTGACGGGTGTCAGAGCGTGTGCTAGTGTGTGAGACAGTTAGTTGTGGTGTGGCTGTGGACGTGGCTGTGGACGTGGAACGTGGTGTTGAGTATTGTTATTTATGTTGTAGACCCCATTTGTATATATTAAACATATTATTATTATTATTATTATTATTATTATTATTATTATTATTATTATTATTATTATTATTATTATTATAGAGTGTTAGTGTTATCTACTGTTGTATACGTTGTATTTGTATGTTGCTATATATAAACCCATAGACAGAAGAACCCAACCCGACAAACTTGTTATGAGCCGGTCAAAAATATATGAATACTTAAGCTTCATTTTTGTAATGAATACATTTGCTTTTTATTTATCACTATTATTATTATTTGCTTTTGCAAAACCCCTATCTATGTGCACGAATTACATTATAAAAAACGCATTGTACTTATGGTCGGATATTCGAGCTACTTAATTAACATCCTGGGCCCCCCTAAGCGGCCTACCCCCCCTCCCCTGCATTGCGGTGTCTGGCGACATGGTAGCTCCGCCCCTGAAACTACCATGAGTGTGGTTATTACTAAAGAGAAACATATCTGATGCCAATTTATACTGTTTTTATATTCGAATTTTATTTCATATCAATGAAAATTTGCCATTTGAATTCCATTTATTATCAAATAATCTAACTCTTTCACACACAATAACACACATACACATACAATTACTACAACACTATCTCAGACATACTTTTTAATTACCTTAACACTATAACACACTTATAAAAACATAGTATGCCCAATATTACCATTAACTTCACAAACAGTAACTCATGAGGTAATCACAAAAACAATCTCACTATGTGACATCTCCCACACTTAAATCACATACTGTACCCACATTACACTGTACAAATCTCCGCCTTTGTTACCACGTGAGCAAATCCGCAAACTGTTTGTGGTTATAAAAAAGCTTTGACCAGTAACACGCGCATTCAGCTCCATCCAATCACCGGTAGTTTAACATCTGTCACCTGGCATCTTCACAGTCCCATCAGACGTCCATTCGTGCAGGTTAGAACAAGCCTTCAAGGAATCAAATTTTCAATTCCTGACAAACATGTTTCTGCTAGTCTTCGTGTTTCTTCTCACAGTATCGGCGCAAAAAGAGCCAACTTTCGGCGAAATCTTCGCATCTTTTGACACGAATAATGACACATATCTGTCATATAAGGAAAATAAAGATACATTTGCCGTGAGTTGTTCTAACATTCTGTGTAAACATCTTTTAGTTGTAGACCTACTTAATGTTAAATCATAGCTAACATCACTGTCTTCAATTTGTATATATATATATATATATATATATATATATATATATATATATATATATATATATATATATATATACATATACATATATATATATATATATATATATATATATATATATATATATATATATATATATATATATATATATAATGCTTTATATTCTTGGACATATTTAATTGCGATCCAAATTAAAATTAGAACGAAAGATTAATCAAGTACGTCATCTTGTACATTTTAAACTAACGTTGGTAATTAAACTATAGTGAAAGGTTTACAAAAATCAAACCCCATCCACTAAATTACGCACATTTAAACATCCACACTTACATGTACATGTTCGCGCACGCTTAGACTCACTGTTACATTTAAACTCACACCGGCACGCACATGAACAAGCACATACGCTAAACTAACACTTCAATGTAAACTTACAATTACACTTACACTTGCACGCACTCACACTTATGGTTCTTCTAACCCACACCCTTAAGCGCAGGCTTACGCTTGTACTTACACTACATGCCAATCACTAGTTGTTCATTTATTTGTGCCAGATTTTAGCCAAGTTCTAATACAGACTTCACTACCACCATATTTCTCCAGAAATACGACACCAACAAAGATGGGACGGTTACCAGAGATGAGTATTACAAATACGTTTCCTCAAACAAACCCTGTGACATCCCAGGATATGCGTTTGATATTTACGACTCCAACAAAGACAACAAGATAAACCACTTAGACTATGAAGCCATATTCAAAACGGTTGACGCAGACAATGATAATATGATCTCGCAAGACGAGCTGGAGGGGTATGTAATTTTTGTGTTTCAGACATGTGTCTAGAATCTAGTAACGTTTGCGAAATTAAAAGTGATTTTTTTGCAGAAACTTCCCCTGGAGAGTTCATATAAACTACACATTTGTCGGCGATCGGATAAACGGTGTCAAATCGCAATCGACTTTTATTGGTGTATATTGCATATTGAGGAAAAACAAAATTACGTCCTGCCGGAGCGCCACCCCTGCGAATTTGACTATTTTAATTTTTTTTTTGTTTTTGCAGAAAGCTCCCTAAGAGTATACTTAACATTCTTCCCAAAGTTTCATGGAGATCGGATAAAGGTGTAGTTATGCATAAAAGACTGACAAACACACACATACATTGCTTTATATTTATATATATATAGATTAAGGCCTGAAATAGTTTAGTATAGTATCGTAATATTGAAATAGCTTCTAGATAGAGCCAGATCTAGATATAGAATACGGCTGGCTTAGGTTTACGTCAAGGTTATCTAGATCTAGATCTAGAAATTAATTGATAAATCTCACGTATTCTCGAATTAGATGATAATTCAAGCTAAAAAGCAAAGATTTATATTAAATATTTAAGGACTAATATAGTTTTATAAAGAAACTCAATAATTTATTGTGTTTTTATAATTGATTTTATTTTTAACAAAATAATGTTGGTTTAACCTAGATTCTAGATTTTAGATCTAGGATTACTTTCCATTCCTCCTACAGCTGATCTCTAGATCTAAGGAAATGGATTGCATTCTCCAATTAGAAGAATTGTTGAAAATTGATTAAAGTGTTGGAACATAATAAAAATAGCTAAATCGTTAAAGCTAGAGCGGACAGAAAATTAGCTTTATAATGCGTTAAACTTTTGAATGGGCAACAAAATCTTCAATAGAAGCCGCCATTATTGTTATAAAAAGTAAATAAATCATGTGACGACACTATAAGCAAAGTCATTGTTCTGATCTCTTATAATTTAAGTGGTGAATCAACCAAAGAATCTATCAATAAATCAATTAACGTCTTTAAATAAATTTGTGATTAACAGTTTGTTAAAAAAAAGACGTTTTCTACGTAAACACGTATTTCACAGCTATACACATAGCGACAATTCTCTCCTGTAACCAAACAGAAAAACTAAAAAAACAATTAAAATAAACAAAAAAATAAATATACAAACATATAAACAAACTTGAGTTTAAGTAGTATATAGATAGATAGATTAGCGCATATTGTTAAAATATAATGCAAGCATTTTTTTTAATTTGTAGGTATGCTGCAAAGATCTTCAATTCTCCCAAGAGTTACAACGAAAGCTGTATAAACCAACAGAAGAAGATCGTTGCTGGGACGTAATCCAGCTTTAAGTTTTGTCTAAACGATGTTTTGGTTTCAGCGAATTAAAAAAATAAAATATATGTGTTTGGTTTAAACTGTTTTATAAATTGTAAAACATTAGCTAACAGTAAACGAGCAACTACATAGACAACAGTCAACATTATTTCTGCTGAGGATAAAGTTCCTATTTCCGATCTAATGATCATTTGGCAGATGTAATGGGGAATTTGTATGACGAAATGTGTAATGTGTAATCAGTATGTTGCAGGTTAGACCTGGTAGCAAACATTTGGCACCTGCGAGACACAAGCAACAGACCATACCTGGCCAGGTGTCCACAGACCATACCTGGCCAGGTGTCCACAGACCACACCTGGTCAGGTGTCCACAGACCATACCTGGTCAGGTGTACACAGACCATACCTGGTCAGGTACAGACCATACCTGGTCATCTGTCCACAGACCATACCTGGCCAGGTGTCCACAGACCACACCTGGTCAGGTGTCCACAGACCACACCTGGTCAGGTGTCCACAGACCACACCTGGTCAGGTGTCCACAGACCATACCTGGTCAGGTGTCCACAGACCACACCTGGTCAGGTACAGACCATACCTGGTCAGGTGTCCACAGACCATACCTGGTCAGGTGTACATAGACCATACCTGGTCAGGTGTCCACAGACCATACCTGGTCAGGTGTCCACAGACCATACCTGGTCAGGTGTCCACAGACCATACCTGGTCAGGTGTCCACAGACCATACCTGGTCAGGTACAGACCACACCTGGTCAGGTACAGACCATACCTGGTCAGGTGTACACAGACCATACCTGGTCAGGTGTACACAGACCATACCTGGTCAGGTGTCCACAGACCATATCTAATAGGGTCGTTACCTCACTCTACCTCACACTAACAACGTCACTACCTCACCTAAATAACGTCACAACTTAACCCTGACAGCGTCACTACCTCACCTTAACAACGTCACTACCTCACTGTAGCAACGTCATAACCTCACTCTAAGAACATCATTATCTTATCGTAGAAACATCCCATCTTGACAACGTCACTACCTCACACTAACAACGTCACTTCTTTACCTTAACAACGTCACTACCTCACTCTAACAACTTCATTACCTCATCCTAACAACGACACTACCTCACCTTAACAACGTCACTACCTCACTCTAACAACGTCATTATCTCACCCTAACTTCAATACTTCACCTAAATAACGTCACGACCTCACCTTAACAACGTCACTTCTGAACCCTAAAACACTCTACTTCCCCCCCCCCCTGTTTTCACTGTTATACTACCCGCTACATGTACCACCCGTAACTAAAGTGTAATGTCAACATTCTATTACATCATGTAACCTTTATATCTTACAATCTCAGCATTATTTTGTATACTGCCAGCTATATGTTTTATGTTAGCCTTATCCATATATATATAATTCTCTTCTGGGAGAAGTCCCCTCTCTTCCTCTCTATCGCTACCCCCCCCCCCCCCCCCCCGCTCTCCCACATGGTCTGGTGAGCTGTGGATCACGCTAAATGTTTACAAACCGGAGAGACGAGTTTGGTGACGGCTATTAGGGGCAGATAATTTAGATTGAAACGATTTTAAACTTAGGGGAGGTAACTAAGAGGAGGTTGCTTTCACGAGGGGGTGAGGCAGGGGTTGGGGGAAAGGAGGGTTTTAGTGTTTTAAAGCAAATATTTTCAGTGGCATCATTGGTACTGTCGAATTCACAAATTATGAATTACTGAAAAGTTGAAAAAACAACTAAATAGCGGCGTCGGCTCGTATCTTATAATGCAGTATCGTATGTTATTATTCCTGACTCAAAAATACGGAATTGGTTGTAGAAACTGAACACGATAATTCCGAGCTATCGTTACAGAGTTTACAAATTATTCATTTATAGTCCAATAGTTCATACATACACGATGTAAACAAATTATTGTGATTTAACACATACATGATTAGCCAGACGAATGTGTTTTAACACATGATGTAGACAAAGGAATGTGTTTTAACACATACATGATGCAGATAAAGGAATATGTTTAAACACATAAATGATGTAGACAAAGGAATATGTTTTATCACGTATATGATGTAGGCATAGGAATTTGTTTCATTTGTACTTCAAACAAACCAGATGCCATTTTTAAAACAGATTTGATGGCTCAATCTAGCTCTGATATTACAATGGAGCTTTGGGTCCCATGTGAAATTAAAAATAGTAGATTATTTCTTCTGTTAGATCCAGGAAGGCGGTGTGTCACGAATAAAACAAATATTACACATCATGATAATTAAGTGCTGATGTCTCATTGAAATTACCATATTGTGTTGATCAAAAGTAGGAAAGCAATCAAGGAAAATAAAATCATGTCAGCACACCAAAGTGAAAACAATTTCAACTACTATACTTGAACACAGTTCAACACTAGTGCCGATGCTAGTGTAAACAAAAATTCTGATTGTACATGCTATATCTATGTATCGAACTGCTTTAATCCCGTGTAGTGTAGTGATGTTTTGTATACACGTGACCGGTGTTTAAATACAACTACACTTGTTTCAATGTAAGTCTGAATATATTAAATTAAGTCAGGAAGCAAACGTAGTTTTAGTATTTTACAAGCGTTTATTTGACTTGCTTTCTCGGTCGTCAGTCTGTCTATTAACATTGAAACGCGCGAGTGAAATTTCGGACACTTCTAACTATCAGATCCAATTCAAGTTGGTTAAGACATGAAGATAATATAATCTAACAATACTTTTGACTTAATTTGATGCCTAGTTTATTTTTTATGAATTAATTAAAATTGTGTTCCAAATATGTAGGCAGTTTTATCGAACTATTCCGCACTATTATACGCGTTTTGTCATGTTCATTAGGTGCGCATTGGTTTTTAAGTCTTGCAACTCTATTGTGAATAAAATATTTAAAGTACTGAAAAAAATGCGTAAAAACGTTTTAATAACAAGCTTTTATGTCATAATGCATTAAAAAGTAGAAAATAAATGATACACTACTATTTAAATAACCATAAAAACACTATCAGTTGCTCGTGAAGGACGATTATCATCACCCTCACTTTTCACTCCCCCCCCCCGTAAAAGCAGCCGTCCGTGACGATAGTTGACAGTTGACAATGACAAATGCTGCCTTGGGGCGATAGAACACGAGTGCCGGTGACGGTTGGTCGAAAAATCCACAGAGAGGTGCTCAAAACTGACCTCGACTGACAGGCACCTTATATAGGCTATATTACAAAAAAAAACTTCTGCCGAACGACCCCCCTTGATATTCTGTGAGGTGGTAGGAGAACGACTTGGGGTGTCACAAAAACTCGGCATATCTGGGAAAACTTCGTAAAGTGGTAAAAACTGACCAGTCGTATTTCCCTATATAATCTTTGAATTTTATGGGAAAAACAGAGGGTCGTTTCAACACGGATTTTAGAGCATTTACCGTCTGTACATCTGGCTAATTTTTGGCATGCCCTTAGGTAAATGGCTAGGCCGTACGGAAAAATTATCGGTTTGACTCAAAGCCTTCGACGAGGGCTAAAAGATGACCGCGAGTGAAAATCTCTTTATTTGAGCTATATAACGATATATATATATATATATATATATATATATATATATTACCAGAATTGTTTGAAGACTACTTTTTGCAGGCTTATTGATATCTAGTACGTCCTATCAAAGAAAAAGAAGTTTAGGACATAAAAAAAGTTCTACCAACAACCAATACTTTGAACATTTAAATAGCTGGGCTGCGAACATGAACGTTCATATAAATGTGACGCACTGTGTAAGACTGGTCATTGCCTGTTGTCTGGTCCGATTTGCAGGTATTGTGTATGTGCAGTGTATGTAGAGTTTACACGAAAAAGTAAAGTTACCTTTTCGATCCCGACGGTCAATGGGCAAAAGAAGTAGAGTTCGCCTGTTTGTGTGACCTCGTCATATGTAGGAATAGTCTGGTCAGCAATTTGCATAGCCGCATTTACTTTCTCCATGTGAATCAAGTAGTCTGCCAAAGAGAATGGGGTGAGCTCATGGATTTTCTACGAACTTGAGCATGCACTCAAGACTTTCATGTTAACAGTCGTATGTTCTACCTTTCGACCACGCCGTCCCATATCTTACTGGTAGTGTACGTACAATTTTAAAATACATTTTGTATAGAGTATAGATAGAGTATAGATATTTATAATATTGCGTTTTATTTTAAAAATAAATTAGACTTCTGAATAGGTCATATGACGAAAATATTTCTAACGTCAAATTATATATTTTGTGATTCTCGTGATACCAGTTATTGTCACGTCAACACATTTTGGAAAGTATCATACTTGTATAGCATCATAGCCATTTGCTTCATATATATATATATATATATATATATATATATATATATATATATATATATATATAATTATTGAGACATAGTGACATACGTTATAATAATAAGTTATAATTAACAAGATTACGTTATATGGATGAGATATCTAATGACACTACATGCTGTGTTACCCTTTGAACCTATAGAAGCTAACATAGCTAAGGATCAAACTCAAGTACTTCACCTATCTTTCAGTTGTCTCCAGCAGCTGCAGCCTGTCTGTTGAAGAGTTTTGTTATTTTATAAACATGACCCAGTCCAGCTGGTATGATGCTAAGGTAAGATAAAACCTGCATCAAATCGATTTGTCTTTAAAGCTTTACACTGTGAATAATGCTGCGATCAATTCTTCTCTGTTCAACATTAGAGTCATCCATAAATGTCGTCACGCTTTTTTGACGATTTTTTTTTGCACTGGTATAGGAATCGTGTATGAATAAAAAACGGACCTTAGTAAAATTTGAAACCATGGAAGAAATGACAGTTTTTGCGGGTCTCACTAAAACTTACGGTTGGTGCTTTAGTTTGTGTGGTTGAGATCGACTTACCGACACTTGAAACATTCAAAGGAGATGACAAGCACATTGTGGGATATGCCACCTCCATCCACATCTTCAGTGTTTCTTTCAGACTTTTTTCTCCGGGGGGAGGGGGGCACTTGAAACTTTTTTTTGGGGAGGGGCGGACAAAAATTTCCGAGGGGTGGGGCGGACACTGTTAAAACAATATGTTTTCGATATAAATTCCATTTTGTTCGGGGGGCGGTAGACTTTTTTCCGGGGGCGGGGGGATGGGAGGTGGGCGCCTCCCCACCCCTACCTAAGAGATGCCTGGGAGAAACTATGCATCTTACAAATTAGATCACCTACAATTTTTTTTAAAAATCCACGTCTAAAGAAGTCACATTCTGTATTATTGCTTATAGAAGGCCTCTGACAAAAGAGTTCCCAACATAAAAACTCGTGTAAACAATGCGCTTAAAAATACACAGCCCAAAGCCCATAGACATTTTCAGGACATTTGAATGTTTTCTGTCGTAATTCATTTTCTGTAATACACATACACATCACAAATAATCGTCGATAAAAATCATGATTAAATACCTGACTATTTAATTTTTTTTTGTAGCACCATTGGCTGGTCACGTGTTTGTATGGTCGGGCGGCAATTCCTTGAATCCCAAGGGTCAGTTCCTCTGGGACGAAGACAACAGTTCCGTGGATTCACAGCTGCTTAAGGACCTCTTCGTAACAGAAGGGGGACCCATGTGCCTCGGGGCCTCGATAATAGCAGGGGTGGGGCTTCAAAAATGGCCATGCAACAAAAAGTTCCCGTTCGTCTGTGGAGCGGAAGGTAATTTTATTTAACACGTCTCATCGCTATAAAGTGAAGGTAGCTTTAGTTAACTCATCGCTATAAAGTGAAGGTAGCTTTAGTTAACTCACCTCTATAATGTGAAGGTAGCTTTAGTTAATTCAACGCTATGAAGTGAAGGTAGCTTTAGTTAACTCATCGCTATAAAGTGAAGGTAGCTTTAGTTAACTCAGCGCTATAAAGTGAAGGTAGCTCTACTAAACTCATCGCTATAAATTTAAGGTAGCTCTAGCTAACTCATCGCTATAAATTTAAGGTAGCTCTACTTAACTCATCGCTATAAAGTGAAGGTAGCTCTAGTTAACTCATCGCTATAAAGTGAAGGTAGCTTTAGTTAACTCATCGCTATAAAGTGAAGGTAGCTTTAGCTAACTCATCGCTATAAAGTGAAGGTAGCTTTAGCTAACTCATCGCTATAAAGTGAAGGTAGCTTTAGTTAACTCATCGCTATAAAGCCAAGGTAGCTTTAGTTAACTCATCGCTATAAAGTGAAGGTAGCTTTAGTTAACTCAGCGCTATAAAGTGAAGGTAGCTCTACTAAACTCATCGCTATAAATTTAAGGTAGCTCTAGCTAACTCATCGCTATAAATTTAAGGTAGCTCTACTTAACTCATCGCTATAAAGTGAAGGTAGCTCTAGTTAACTCATCGCTATAAAGTGAAGGTAGCTTTAGTTAACTCATCGCTATAAAGTGAAGGTTGCTTTAGTTAACTCATGGCTATAAAGTGAAGGTAGCTCTACTTAACTCAGGGCTATAAATTTAAGGTAGCTCTAGCTAACTCATCGCTATAAATTTAAGGTAGCTCTAGCTAACTCATCGCTATAAATTTAAGGTAGCTCTACTTAACTCATCGCTATAAAGTGAAGGTAGTTTTAGTTAACTCATCGCTATAAAGCCAAGGTAGCTTTAGTTAACTCATCGCTATAAAGTGAAGGTTGCTTTAGTTAACTCATCGCTATAAAGTGAAGGTAGCTTTAGTTAACTCATCGCTATAAAGTGAAGGTAGCTTTAGTTAACTCATCATTATAAATTTAAGGTAGCTCTAGTTAACTCATCGCTATAAATTTAAGGTAGCTCTACTTAACTCATCGCTATAAAGTGAAGGTAGCTCTAATTAACTCATCGCTATAAAGTGAAGGTAGCTTTAGTTAACTCATCGCTATAAAGCCAAGGTAGCTTTAGTTAACTCATCGCTATAAAGTGAAGGTAGCTTTAGTTAACTCATCGCTATAAAGTGAAGGTAGCTTTAGTTAACTCATCGCTATAAAGTGAAGGTAGCTTTACTTAACTCAGCGCTATAAAGTGAAGGTAGCTTAAGTTAACTTATCGCTATAAATTTAAGGTAGCTCTAGCTAACTCATCGCTATAAATTTAAGGTAGCTTTAGTTAACTCATCGCTATAAAGTGAAGGTAGCTTTATTCAACTCATCGCTATAAAGTGAAGGTAGCTTTAGTTAACTCATCGCTATAAAGCGAAGGTAGCTTTAGTTAACTCATCGCTATAAAGTGAAGGTAGCTTTAGTTAACTCATGGCTATAAAGTGAAGGTAGCTTTAGTTAACTCATGGCTATAAAGTGAAGGTAGCTTTAGTTAACTCATGGCTATAAAGTGAAGGTACCTTTAGTTAACTCATTGCTATAGTTTTGTAAGACTTTGCATGTGTACTTATCTGTAAATAGGATAATTCAGTACATCCATTATACAATTAGACTGATGTGGTTAAAAGGATCATGCTTTAAATATTGTAAGATCGAAATGATCCATCTTTTTATTATATAATTTAGAGTATATAAACTCCTTGTTTTCTTCAGACTATTTTAGAATATTATAATCAGTTCAATATATTTCAGCTGTATTGTCCGAGACAACGGCGACAACAACAACAACAACAACAACAACAACAACAACAACAACGCTTTATCCCTCCGCCCAACAGCCGTGTTAGTATATGTATAATGTATTTATATATACACCACTTTAAGTTTTCAAACAAACATATTGTTATATATATATATATATATATATATATATATATATATATATATATATATATATATATATATATATATATATATATGTATGTATAATGTATGTCTATATACACCACGTTAAGTTTTCAAACATATAGTTCTAAGTATTTGTCTTAAACACATAACAATATAATTTTCGTATATTCATTTATTAATTCATTTATCTACAAATGCATTGTTCATCCTCTAATAATTAACTCACACGTTTGCTTGTTTTTTAGTTTTTAGATTTGTATTGGCATAATTATGAGTATTTTATTTATATTGATGTATTCATTTCATCAATATTTGCTTATTTATATTAATGTACTCATTTCATCAATATTTGTTTATTTATTTTGATGTACTCATTTCATCAGTATTTGTTTATTTATAGTGATGTATTCATCTCATCAGTATTTGTTTATTTATATTGATGTATTCATCTCATCAGTATTTGTTAATTTATATTGATGTATTCATCTCATCAGTATCTGTTTATTTATATTGATGTATTCATCTCATCAGTATTTGTTTATTTATATTGATGTATTCATCTCATCAGTATTTGCTAATTTATATTGATGTATTCATCTCATCAGTATTTATTTATATTGATGTATTCATCTCATTATATTGATGTATTCATCTCATCAGTATTTGCTAATTTATATTGATGTATTCATCTCACCAGTATTTGTTAATTTATATTCATGTATTCATCTCATCAGTATTTGTTTATTTATATTGATGTATTCATCTCATCAGTATTTGTTTATTTATATTGATGTATTCATCTCATCAGTATTTCTTTATATTGATGTATTCATCTCATCAGTATTTGTTAATTTATATTGATGTATTCATCTCATCAGTATTTCTTTATATTAATGTATTCATCTCATCAGTATTTGTTTATATTGATGTATTCATCTCATCAGTATTTCTTTATATTAATGTATTCATCTCATCAGTATTTCTTTATATTGATGTATTCATCTCATCAGTATTTGTTTATATTGATGTATTCATCTCATCAGTATTTCTTTATATTAATGTATTCATCTCATCAGTATTTGTTTATATTGATGTATTCATCTCATCAGTATTTCTTTATATTAATGTATTCATCTCATCAGTATTTCTTTATATTGATGTATTCATCTCATCAGTATTTGTTAATTTATATTGATGTATTCATCTCATCAGTATTTCTTTATATTAATGTATTCATCTCATCAGTATTTCTTTATATTGATGTATTCATCTCATCAGTATTTGTTTATATTGATGTATTCATCTCATCAGTATTTCTTTATATTAATGTATTCATCTCATCAGTATTTGTTTATATTGATGTATTCATCTCATCAGTATTTCTTTATATTAATGTATTCATCTCATCAGTATTTCTTTATATTAATGTATTCATCTCATCAGTATTTGTTTATATTGATGTATTCATCTCATCAGTATTTCTTTATATTAATGTATTCATCTCATCAGTATTTCTTTATATTAATGTATTCATCTCATCAGTATTTGTTTATATTGATGTATTCATCTCATCAGTATTTGTTTATATTGATGTATTCATCTCATCAGTAGTTGTTTATATTGATGTATTCATCTCATCAGTATTTGCTAATTTATATTGATGTATTCATCTCATCAGTATTTGCTAATTTATATTGATGTATTCATCTCATCAGTATTTGCTAATTTATATTGATGTATTCATCTCATCAGCATTCTGTGATGAAAATTGCACTAGAGGATGGTATGGCCCGAAATGTCTGTACAGTGAGTATGTAAAGATGTCTGATTCTCTACAAAATATATCTTTAACTATTATCATCAATATATCAGTCACCTACTTTATTACTGTACTTAATTAAAATTGTTTTTAAGACATTAATCCCCCCCCTCGTCAATCACCTCTTCGGATATCTCCCATACATCCACATTACAGTCCGTAGCCATTCCAGCAATTCACTCCCAGATTTTCTCCCAGGCATCTCTTCGGGAAGAAAGTCTACCGCCCCCCCCCCCCACCCCTCCGAAAATTTCAAGTGCCCCCCACCCCCGGAGAAAAAAATCTGGAATAAACAATGTTCACTCCAACACTCAAGAGCCCTCACCCCAAGTCGTAACATCAACCCCTAACCTAACCCCAATTCCAAAACTATTTCTAACCCTAACCCAATACCTATACATATATCTAACACTAGCCTTAACCCTAACATATCCTTAACCTAAACTTATCTTAAAGCTATCTGTATATCATCCATCCCTAAAAGACCAGTTGGAATGTCATTCTGGTAAAAGGATATGAGAGGCGGGTAAATGTAGTGTCGGGTAATGTTAGGGGAAATGTCCGGGGGGGGGGACGGAAGAAATTGACGAGGGAATAGTAGTATCCTGCTTCAGTTATAAAATATGTGTTTAGGTTTAGAATTGATGTTTTTTTTTTAAAATAGCATTTTAATAACTTTGACACCAGAGTTTCTTTCAGGCATCTCTTCTTGGGTGCTCCTCCCCCCACCCCCACCCCGAAGAAATTCTACCGTCCCCCCCCTTCCCCCGAACGAGATGGAAGGAAAGTTATATGGTAAACATATACTTTTAATAGTGTCTGCACCCCCCCCCCAGAAATGTAGACCCCCTCCCGAAAGTATCAAGTGCCCCCCCCCCCCCAAGCCTAAGTGCATTTTATTTAATTTAAAAAAAAAATTGTCATAAGCGGATAAATGTACAACATTGTATCTAAAATATGTTAATCATAAAAAATGCAACGGCTATGGTTTAAAATAATCTATATATATAATTCTCTTTATGGAGACCATAGAAAACACCAAGCTGTAAGCGCGCCTAGCTGCTCCCCCTCTTCCTCTCTAGGCATATCCCTACCACCCCCACCCCCACATGGTCTGGTGAGCTGTGGTTAACGCTAAATGTTTACAATCGTAGAGACAGGTTTAGTGACGGCTATTAGGGGCAGATAATTTAGTTTTAAACGATTTTAAACTTAGGGTAGGTAACTAAGAGGAGGCTGCTTTTACGGGGGGGGTGGTAGTGTAGGGGTTGAGGGAAAGGAGGGTGTGGGGGGGGGGGGTTATCGTCCTTAACGATCTACTGTTAGTGTTTTAAAGCAGGGGTCGGCGTGGTCGAGTCGGTAAAGCTCATGGTTGCTAAACCGAAAAGTCTCGAGTTCGAACCCTCGGGCAGATGAGGCTCGTTAGCTGGGGACAGCCACTCTTCTAGGAGAGACAACTCCAAAATTAAACAACTGCTGCCTTGTAGTTTGTTCTTGGTTGGACAAAGGCTATGGAAGCAAATCCAAAAAGAAAAGCAGGCTGAAATCGGAGTCAATGGCCTCAATGGCGCATAACCAGTTGACACGTAACGCTTAATTGTGTTGGAGGCGTGGTCGAGTCGGCAAAAAGCTCATGGTTGATAAATTCGAACAAAAGTCTCGAGTTCAAACCCACTGGCAGATAAATCTCGATCCCCATCAACACTAATAATTAAGAACGAAGAAGAAGAAGAAGTAAAGCAAATATTTTCAGTCGTAGCATTGGTAGTGTCGAATTCACAAATTATGAATTACTGAAAACTAGAAAATAAAACAACTAAATAGCGGCATATGATACGCCGCGGGTCGGCTCGTATATATAAAAAGCCTCAGAGATAAATGACTTGTCTAGTTGGTTTATGGGATTTACTTTACTCTCCCTCTCTTTACGAAGTCTGGTGTCTCCCGGCTGACGAGTGCCACACCCTTCCAATCCTAGAATACTACAGCTTTTGTATCAACATTCCCGCTCTCTTTTTAACAACGATCTTTTTACCAATAGGGGATTTGATGAGAATAGCTGCATGGATCAAACCCTCTGACATGCTTGAGATGAAAACATGCAATTGCCTTCCAAAGGACACGATAACTGTACGATTTCAGAGAGAAATTTTCTTCACGTCATTGCAAATGTATTTTCTGAGCAAAGGTTTTTAATTTAATTTCCAAACAATGATAACTATGTTATATATACTGCATTGATATGAAACTGAAGTATGTTGATTTAATATTATGTGAATGTGAAACATCACACACTACTAGTGACGTATATTATCAGTGTTTCTTCCAGATTTGTTTCTCCTGAGGGGTTCTTGACATTTTCGGGGGGTGGGGGTGCGGATTTATATTTTTGAAGGGGGGTGGACACTGTTAAAAGTATATATTTTTTATATAAATTCCATTTTGTTCGGGTGGGTAGGGGTAGACTTTTTTTCAGGGAGGGCTTAGCCCACCACCCCCCCTCCCCCGAAGAGCTGCCTGGAAGAAACTCTGTATATTTGTGAAACGATGTGATTTTGACAATTTATCTTTTTACTTTTCCCTATAGTGGAAGTGTAGAAATCGTGCTAGAATACTGACATCGAGATTTGAGAATTCAGGACATTTACACCGCCCTGAGTCTTAAAAACAATGTTTACAATCTTCCCGACCGTTTGTGTGTGTCGTTATGTATGTGTGGGTGTCTGTGTATGTACGTGTGTCTGTGCGTGTCTGTGTTTGTATGTTTCAGAGTGTGTGTCTGTCGTTGTCTATACGCGTATATCTATGTCTGTGTGTCTATGTTTGTCTCTGTGTGTCTCTATGTGTCAGGGTGCGTGTCTGTGTTTGTCTCTGTGTTTGTGTGTCTATGTGTGTGTGTCGTTATTTATGTGCGTGTGTATTTGTGTATGTGGGTGTGCCTATAGTTCAGGGGGTGTGTCTGTGTGTCTAAGTATGTCTCTGTGTCTGTCTGTGTTGGTGTCAGGGTGTTAGTGTGTGTCTGTATTCTTGTGTCCTGCCGTGGAACTTAAAACACTTAACTAAAGTTTAATATGAACATGTTAAATCTTATCTGTAGCTTCCATCAACGTCTTAGTCATTTCTGGTTAATGGACGTGAAACTGTATCATAGAGACCACAACACTATTAGAATAGCTTCATCTTTTATCATATTCTTATCAATCGAATTGGAAGATCGCATCACATCTATATGTTTCTTGAAACAAAAAAATGTTTCTCATAAGCCTTTTAGTTCCATTTCAATACTTACTAATAAAGACGAATACACATGAAATCTTTGAAATAGAAACGAAGTTCTAACTAAAATATAATGCAAAGCAAGCTCCTATAGTTTCTTTCATGTTAAAATATGAATGCAAAGAAGTTAAATTAAATTCAAATGTATTAAAATACGAGTTGAATTAATTTACTGTACGTTTTTTGTTTTCAGTAAATCTTCCTATAGCCACATTTACGTTTACATTTTTAAATGGTACGAATGGGAACTGCGGCGACACCTTAACATATTGGATCAAAAGTCACACTTTGGAGGTGGAATGTACACAGAAATTTTTTATTATTGAAGTAAAAATCAAATTTGATTTCAATGCATCAATTTGCAGGGTAGCAGTTAACGGAGGTTTGTGTTTAGCGATTGAGTTTATATTTTAATTTCAGAAGATCTGTTACTTTTAAAACAAAATATCCCTAAGCTTCGATATTTTATAACATTTGTTTTTAAGAAAAATAAAAATCATAGTTTTGATATTTTTTTCACATTTTATTTTATAAAATTCAAATGTGTTTTCATTAATTATTTTTAGTAAATTAATCAGCGTTTCTCGCAGATCTTTCTCTCAAGTGGAGGGAGGGGGGGGGGGAGGGAACTTGAAACTTTCCGGGTAGGGGAACGGACTAAATTTCGGGTTGGGGCGGACAAGTGCAGTGTTTCTTTTTTACTTTTTTTCTCCGCGGGTAAGGGGGGGGGGGTACTTGATATTTTCCGGTGGCGATGGGGGGGGGGGGGGGGGGGATGGCGGACTGGTACAAGTATATATTTTCTATATAACTTACCGTTTCGTTCGGTGGGCAGTAGACTTTCTTCGGAGGGGGGGGGGGGATTTTCCCTCCTCACCGAAAAATGGATGGAATAAATACTGGATGCGGGTATTTTCTATATCAATTCTATTTTGTGAGGATGAGGGGACCCCCCCCCCCCCTAGGAGTTCCTTGAAAGAAACACTTATTTTAATGTATGTTGTCGCTACGTAAATATAAATCAAAATAACATTAATCTTATGAGAATTGGCATTAACCTAGAATATACTTGATTTATCAGTTGGTACTCCATCAATTACGAATAAAAATTGACCTGGAAGAATATCCATAAAATAAGCCTAATTTAGAATACTTGTATTTGTTACAACATTGTGAACTATAAGATTACAACAATTTACATTAAACGCTTACAACAGGTAGAAATGTAATCAGCGAAGGAGATGTATGTATATATTTTGATGGCGCTTTGCAGTCCATTTCAACCGAGAAACTGGAAAATGCGTTTGATTTCAAACTAGAAAATTGTCTTTTACTACATCAGCCTGGCCAGGAGATTTTGTGGTTGACGACTTATTCACAGTTGATACTCATTCACGAAATCGTTATTTATACGAGTGGTGAGCGTCGTGTTTATTGTCTACTCAACATTTCTCTATCTGTCCTCAAGTTTATGATCACATAATTAAATTCTATTTAGACCAATTGTTATTTAAAGTTTTTTTGTGTTCATATTTCCATATACTTTTTTCTTCAATGAACCATGTTTAATTATCTATGTCTTTGTCATTACATTAGTAATCAAATTCGGCGGACCATTAATAGAATAATTAACTCCTTAGTTCTAACGAAACCACTCAACAAGTTGAAGCTACTCAGGGATAGGTTCACATACATAGAAAAACGACACGGAATGTAATAAGGGACTTATAATTATCATTTACCAATAATTTATTTACAACCAACATACTGAATTAACATAAAATATGTAAAGTCTAGAGGCTAAGAACAAAATTAGAAAGTGTGCACTGTGCCATAAGGTTAAAATTTGCTACCATTTTTAATATCTACAGTAATAAATTCTAATGATAAAATTATTTAATATGTAGTGTCAAAACATTCGAATTTTTTAAACAGAGAGAGAGGACTTAAATGTGAGATATATTTAGATTCATTTGTTCAAAGGATCTAAAATTTACTTTTTCTGAAATAAATTAATTATGTTTAAATATTCTGATATTTAGATGCCTAAATTTAAAAAAAAAAGAAAGAATAATTTTAAAATTTTGAAAACGTTAATTTTTTCCGCACAAAGTTTCAGATTCTCCATCTAGGAAATTTAACGTCGAACTTTACGACTTTGAAAAGAATATCATATTGAACTATACGTCGAACACATCTACGTCTGTTCACGCTATGAACTTGGGCGGAGAGTTCGAGATTCATTTGTTAATTATCAAAAGTTTTGAAATATTATCCCTTTGTGAGATTCAAGCTTTTGGTGGTTAGTATACGTTTTTTTTTTTCATTTAGTTACTATTGAAATAATCACAGGTCAAATTATCCAGACAATAAAACCCAGAAAAAAATATTTCAAAGGCGAAGTATCTTAAAGCTTAACATTATAAAAAAATGCCATCGTCAATGTGACCCCGGCTAAATTCTAAAGGCTTACGGATATATATAAATATATATATATATATATATATATATATATATATATATATATATATATATATATATATATATATATATATACCCATATCATATAAACATTCATTATTATTCATGATTGTTAAAGGAAATTAATTTCAATAGCAAAAAAATGGTTTTTTTTTTGGATCAAATAGATTCAACCATGTAACATTTAAAAATGTGTGACTTTTCACCCCAAGCATGTGACTATTTGACCCCTCACTGGGGTAAATTGTCGCAATTTTAAATCACCATTTTTCAAGTCTATCATGGGCTCACCGTGAATAGCTATTACAAACGGCTCAACATACAGTTATCTGAAATGTGGAAATAGTATTTGGCGCATTGGCATCTCATATATATATATATATATATATATATATATATATATATATATATATATATATATATATATATATTCGTTCGTTCGTTCGTTCGTTCGTTCGTTCGTTCGTTCGTTCGTTCGTTCGTTCGTTCGTTCGTTCGTTCGTTCGTTCGTTCGTTCATTCGTTCGATCGTTCATTCGTTTGTTCGTTCGTTCGTTCGTTCGTTCATTCGTTCGTTCGTTCGTTCGTTCGTTCGTTCATTCATTCATTCATTCATAACTCTTAGAATGTCCGAGAGGAAAGTACGGTCTGTCTTGCAAGGAAATATGTTTAATCATGTGCTACGAACACACCTGTCAGTTTTCTGGAATATGTAAAAAGTGTGAACAGAACAGACATGGAGCCTATTGTGTGGAATGTAAGTCATAACAGCAGTGGCGTAGCGAGGTCGGGTGTCACCCGGTGCGGCACTTAATGGTGTCACCCCACGCCGCCAGAGGCGTAGCGACCCTTCCCGGGGACAAACTTTCAAATTTTCGATTTGCACCCCCCCCCCCCCTCAAGTTTTCGATTTGCACCCCCCCCTCCCTCAAACTTTCGATTTCTCTATATATTTTGCTATTTTTTTGCTTTGGTGTCACCCCCCTAAAAGGTGTCACCCGGTGCGGTCCGCACCCCCCGCCCCCCCCCCCCCCCCCACCCCCAATCGCTACGCCCCTGCATAACAGTTACATTAAGTTTGTGCCCTGCAATAAACTAATTTTAGGCTACATTTTCTGGACAACTTTTTTTCTAAAAAATATTTTAAGTAAATAAGAATGTGATATGTTTACATTGTATCATAAAACGTATATAGTTACTCAATTATTTTTCAGATATCGAGAAGCCTAATTATTTTAATTTCGAAAATTCATCAACTACCCCTGAAACCGTTGACTTGAGTGAATTAATAAAGCAAAATAATATCACATGGATAATTTTACTTGTAGTTATCATCATGTTTTTAATAGCTTTTTTTTCTCGCCCGAAATCTCAGTAAGTTATTAATTAGTTATTTGTAATTCTAGTAAAAGCATAAAAAAAAATTAAAAGACGAAAATATAATTGAATCATAGAGTCGACACAACATTTGTTTCAGAAGCACAGATCAGCTCGACTCTGAACACGAAAGCTCTAGAAAAGTCGTACATCGAAATGTTACCTAAATGTTTTAATGATTTTTTTTAATTCAATAAACTCTAAAGTGTATGCAATTTTTTTTTTTTTTTTTAAATTAAATGTTGTGTTTTTTCACTGCATTTTAGTGAGTGTTAAAAGATATCCCAAATACAACATTGTCAAAAGTAAACACAAACAGATTTACAAAACAAAATGTATTATACAATAACTAAAATCACGTAATGAATTAATCACACGAGGATTAAATGATTCTTATTATAATAAAACATAACAAGACCATGACCAAACATCTTCAAACTACCTACTTCTGAATCAGATAGGAGAAAGAAATGAAAATGAATCCTAGATCAATATCTATGCAAAGCCCTAGAAAATGTCCTTTAAAAAAGCATAATCAACATCTCAACTGGGGAGAGGGGAGAGGCAGACAAATACCTCCCCAACCGACGTATTTAGTGCTGGTAGCTATATTAATTTACAACTTAATACTTTATATGAATTGAAATAAAAAGAAAAACTAAAATAGTCGTAAGTGTATAAAAGTACTACATTGGTATGTAAAAATACGTAAACAAAAAAAAAGCAGAAACACTGTGGTTTAAAATACTGTTTATATAATGCGCATACATTTATTATTTATATTTATATATATTTGGTTTGGTTT
The DNA here is from genome assembly GCF_028476545.2 of Physella acuta. Classification (NCBI taxonomy): domain Eukaryota; kingdom Metazoa; phylum Mollusca; class Gastropoda; family Physidae; genus Physella; species Physella acuta. The sequence continues at coordinate 421,713 of NW_026732059.1, forward strand.
GGTTTGATTTTGATTTGTTTGGGTTTGTTTGGTTTGGTTTGGTTTGGTTTGGTTTGGTTTGGTTTGGGTTGGTTTGATTTTGATTTGTTTGGGTTTGTTTGGTTTGGTTTGTTTTGTTTGGGTTTGTTTGGTTTGGGTTGGTTTGGTTATGTTAAGAAACGAATATTGACATCCATCAAAGAACCAATCTATTAATATTTAGTTTAAAACGCTACATTGTATATTGAAGAAATAAAGTATGGTATCACACCGTATTAATCAGTTTTTAATACTTGTGTGATCCAGAGAGAAATATAAAGATTTATTAGTACACAAAAAGTTCGGTAAAAATAGTACTAACATATAAAAGTCCTTCATTCAATTAGAAATTACGGATAATAATTACTTTTATTTGAGCACTTAGGATGCCGATAATATTTTTTAGATTGTGCGTGGAATTAATAATTATTTTACCTATATAATTAACAGATTAACACATGAAGACTTAAATAAATAGTTGACAACTTGGCGGATATTATATAGAAATGTAAGAAGATACATTGATTAATACATAATTAGTCAGATTATTAAAAAAAATACTAAATCACATCAATTTACTATCACTTGAAGGTAATTCACAGTGAAGAACAGTAGAATTTTGCAGAAACTTAACTGTTACATATCACAAAAGTTTAAAATCTTAAAAAGATCTTCATTATAAATAGAGAAAACAATTTTTCTTGTTAACTGTTGTCATGTAAATGTTGCACATGTTGTCACATACATCAGAGTGATGTGCTCGACTATTGCACAATCATTGTAATACAATCTAAATTCGACGCAACGAAAGTTCAGGAAGAGGCGACATACAATAGTGGGTTGTTACATAATCACAAAATCATTTAAAACATTTTAAATTAAAGTTAAAAAAATTTGACAAAAAAAACATCTACAACGAGTAATACGGATATAGCGTTTTTTAAAATACATATTAGAGATGAAAAATAAATAATACGCTGACATCGGAAAACTTTCACAAAATTTACAATGTGCTATAATCAGGAATGTAAATATAATGCAGTAGAGTGAAATAGTGACCATTTGTTAAACAATGTAGCATTGTTTACCCCTACATTCAAGTGTACAATCATTTGAATCGTAACAGCTGTAGAATTAGTTTCATAACTTTAACAACATTAAATACATTATACAACACTGTAACTTATGTAAATGATGACTCAATGTTTTGTTGGATTAATAACAGGATCCACTGCAAACATCGTGTGCCAATTTCAAGTTTGAACTTTGAAATTAAATAAAATATGCACTAAAAATACTACTGTTAATCGGACAAGAAGACTTCGCGAAATTAATAAGTTAATACGTTTCTTAAAGGGTTGCTTGCTTGGTCTTTCTGCTATGATCTTCGGGAAAAATTATTTCTGCTTTGATACATTTTAATATAAATGGAAATTGTGAAATCCTCCTTGAATCTGTTTCAACTAACATGTGTGGTGCTACTCCCGTTTGCGGTCCTTCCTCCAGCCTTGATACTTGGCATAAACCATGGGCAAGGTGTACGCAATAGGATTCACAGCCGAGTTGAGGGGCAGGACTATGATGGCCAGCCAGCCATGCGTGTCGGGACTGAAGGTCTGACCGGCGTACGACATGAGCCCCACGACACAGACCGGCAGCCAGCACAGGATGTTGGACACGACAACCAGTGACAGATTCTGTGCGACCGTGATCTCACGTCTCCGCTGGACGCTTGTGTTGATGATGGAGCTAGTCGGGAGTAAGATGCTTTTAAAGATCATAATCTGGCCGACAATGATGAGCAGGATCAGCACAGAGTTAACAATGATGTAGAGAGTCAAGGAGAATACACGGCCTAGCTCGTGTTTGATGCTGATTGGAAGTCCCAAACAAACAGAACTGGAGGAGAACACCTGCCACTCTGGAATTAGGACTGGAATCAGAGAAATAACCGGGCAGCTTGTCCAGACGATGGCCAGTAAAACTTTTAGAACTTTGGGTGAAAACTTGACCTGCTTTAAGGGGTTTCTGAAGATTAAATACCGCTCTAGGGTGATGAGCAAGACAAACATTGTGGAGCTCTCGCTCGATAGAGTTGCAATGAAGCCTGCAGCCATACACAATGAACTCTCTCTCCAGGCCGTGTCGTAAAAGACGTAGTTGTCTCGATACTTAACGTCAGCCCCAGCTATGATCATCAGGTACAGGCTCATCAGAAGGTCTGACAGGCCGAGGTTGATCACAAATATCATATGGCCGTGTTTGAAATGGTTTTTCTCAGAGATGAGCCGGTACCCCAGCACAACAACGTTGCCGATAGACCCCACCATAGCTACTAGCCATATCAGGGTACGTTTGATGACGTCACCGAGCAGATTATCACAGGAAGAAATGCTGTCGCTTGGCGCGTGACAGCTTTTTTCAGCAATTCCAGGCCCTCTAAACTTCTCGCAACATAATTTGTAACTGTCTCCGTAGATAGCATCTTGGATGGTCATGTGCTGGAAATATTTGGAGCTACTAGGATCAAAATTGAGCTTAGTACCTCTCAGATCTAAGATGCCAAACGTTACACCATCCTTATTTTTTGCCCACAAGAAATTGTCGACCTGAGTAAAACTGATGTTTAAATTGTGTACAAGATACCCAGAATATGCCAGACGAAACGACTTGAGCAGTGTGAAGGAAAGGTCTAGTGTATATAAATCAGGTATCGCTATGAGCGGTACGTAAATAGAACTGATCAAAGTGTGAGACAATTTCAAAGTGCGTATATTTCTTAAAAAAGGTGAAAAGATGTCAAAGTTATTAAAATAAATTTGATTGTAACTGAGATCTAGTAGGTATGTGTTGTACAGGCTGTTTCTAAAAGCAATTATAAGTTGCATAAACTTGTCTTCTTTAAGATTACAATTTGACAAATGAAGCTCCAGTAAGTTTCTTATAGTTACATACTTTGGAATTTTCGCCTCAGCCAAATTTAAACCTGATACAATAACCGCAGTGGTTCTCCGGTCAAACGACTGAAATAAATGTGTGTAGTTGACTTTGCTGTGGTCGCTGACTTGAGCCGCTCCCCACAAGCACGTGAATCCAGAAGGACATTTCTCGTGACACAGCAACTCGTCCTCGCGGGTCTTACACTGGTCCTGACCGTCACATAAATGGACGCTGTGGATGTACGAACCCGGCTTCCGACATGGGATCAAGGCCTCTGTGATTAATCCTTTTTCCTCCAATATAAACTCGAGCTCATCATCGCCCAGAGGACAGTCTCTGACGCCGTCGTTGACCAGGTATATCGGTACACAGTAGGATAAATCACATTTGTAGAAGCTCTCGCCGCATTGAAAATCTTCACAGTCTTTTAGATGGGACAAATCTTTGCAGCCTAAAATCTGGTTTGTAACATGACCCCTAAGATAGATACATCGGGCAGCCCAGCTGTTGCCTTGAGCTTGTAAGTCTGAGTTACATCGTATCATTATCTTGGTACGATTGTTGTTGAAGAAGCAAATGTCTTGGTTGCCACACGCTGCTGTGTGGTGTGGGAACGACCGGCCGGTCAAAACGTAACGTTGACTAAACGGTTTTGACCCGTTTGAGAACCACACCGTAGGTAAACACGCGCCTTCTGCTGTCTCGGTCTCCATACAGTCCAGACAGTTCTCTTCATCACTGTTGTCTAGACAGTCCTGTACACCGTCGCAGATCTGCTCTCTCTTCAAACACGTGTCCCTGACGTCATGGAAAAAAAGGGAGGCGGGGCATAAAATCCCGCCTGCGCAGAGGCCCTTATTTTCCTTTAAGCACAATTCCTCGTCTTCTAAGTCTGAGCAATCTTTCACCGTGTCACACAGGTAGCCGTAGGGGACGAGCTCCTGATCAGCTGGTTTGTGTGGCAGCTGTAAGCATTTAAACAATATCGCTTCTGTGTGTTGCTCCTCACGAAATAAAAACGGTTTTTTTCTGAAAATAAAAACATGAAATAAATTTTAGATCAATATTTCGCTTCTTTAAAGACACAAACCACTTAATATATGAGAAATAGAAATTGTGAGAGTCTGAGACAAATTACAGTAATTTCTCAAAACTAAACTTAATCTGTCATTTCTAATCACAATATATAAAAGACTATGTGCGCACTTCTATCTATCTCTCTCTTCCTCTCTCTCTCTCTGTCCGCAATATTTTTGAAGCTATAAGATCAATATGTTCAGAGATGTATAGAGAAACTAAAGATACAGACTTTTGTTGCATATAATATGTTGGACGTTTCAAATATATAAACTAAATTTTATTTAATTAAGGAAAATAAAAATAAAAGCATATTTCAATGTAGAAACACATTTTTAATTATACAATCGGAAAAGTGTTTATAGTTGTGACAAGAACTCAAAAATCAATGACGTCACACGTCACATGTTTAAACTACGGAAAGTAGTGGCGTCATCTTCCAATTTTAGATTGTGAAAACATAAATTAATTCTTTCAAATTTAATACAGATCTACAGATCATCTTATCAAGGGGTACTCTATGAAGTGTATACAGTTTTAGCTGCCAAAAGTAATACAAATTACTTTAAAAAACAACAGAAATACCATTTACAGCCGGGTTTTTTAACGGAGTCATGTAGTCTCTCAATCGGTATGTTCATTTAATATGGTGTTGTGTTGACTAATATTGTATTTAATTGTGTTTTTCTAATAGGTATTGGTAGCCTATGTTATTTTAAAATGTCATATTTTTAACTATTTAATTATTTCTTTGCTGTCATTAATGTATTTCAACATGTAATAAAGCACATTACGTTTTGACTAATAACTATTTTATAAAATGATTTTCTCAGATATGTACATTAAAATATATAGGCTTTAATTCACATGTAATTAGTACCTGCGGCTAGTAGATACTAAAGATCCAGTTTCTCTTTAGAAAACTTTGCCTACAATGCCTAACAAATCAACTTTTCCATTTTCCCCACCCCACTATGTTAATCCTCTTTCCCCATGCAGCGTTTCTTCCAGACACTTTTCTCCGAAGGGGGGAGGGGGGGGGGGGATCGGTAGAGTTTTGGAAACATCTAATAAAGATTCCTTTAAATACATGCACTCCAAACCCGCAGCTAAATGCATAGAGCGCAACTAACTAACCCAGCATTGACGTCCATTAGTAAGTCGTCAGATTTGAGCTACATGTATCACTATGTCTAATCAGTGGCGTAGCAAGGTCGGGTGTCACCCGGTGCGGCGGTGTCACCCCCCAGAGGCGTAGCGACAAACTTTCAAATTTTCGACTTGCAGCCTCCCCCCTTTAAACTTTCGATTTGCACCCCCCCCCCCTCAAGTTTTCGATTTGCAACCCCCTCAAACTTTCGATTTGTACCCCCCCCCCCCCTCAAGTTTTTCTCTATACATTTTGCTATTTTTGCGTTGGTGTCACCCCCCCCCCCCTAAATGGTGTCACCCGGTGCGTTCCGCACCCCCTCGCCCCTCCTCGCTATGCCTCTGTGTCTAATCATAATATCAAAGTATATTACCTTCTTTTCAAGTCTGATTGAGAGAGCTGATACGTTTTCTCTACTTTAGTTTTGTTGATCACCTCGCTCTCGCAGATGGTAAATTGCGGACCCTGTTTCATTTCATCAAAGACGACCCAGGACGTTCTGTAGCTCGCTGTTTCCGACCGCTCAAAACGTAGAACATACGCTCTCTCCTTCGGCAGACGGTCCAGTTCTGGAAGGTTGAACGTGTTGGGGCGACCGTTGACCCATTTAAAATTATTCAACGTCTCGAGGTTGAATGACATCCCTGTGTAAAAAGACACATCATCGAGATGACGGTAAAATTTTTGCAAATGTTCAGAAATGAAAACTCTCAGGAACTGTAGCTCTTTCTCAGTTTGGACCACGACGGGTGAGGCTCTCATACGTTCGCATACCTGCTTGGCTTCCTCTAGGGACGTTATGTTGGCATGGTGCTCTACCTTGTAGCACGAACGTATACGAGGTTGGTCGAATAGAGCCCACCCTTTAACGCATTGATCACACAGTCCCGTCGCTAGATAATGGTTGAAGGAAAAATTGTCGTCCACCGTTGCTTCGTTAAGCGGACAAGTACCGAAATTGATGTGAGTCCACACCTCAATCAAATAGAGCAAAATGTTGCGATGTTCATAATTAAAGTAGCGTTTCTCTTCCACCTCGCCCAATTCATTGTTTAAAAAAATGATCACCAATTTTGTTTTGTTTGAGATTAGGGATTCAAACTGATAAAAATATGTCTCCGAATGCTCCATAAAAATCCTAAGATTCGCCAACACGCTATGTTTATTTTCTTCATCATCTTCTGCAAGTCTCAAACTATCCACTTTCTTAAACAAATCCTCGGCGGTGCTGATTTCAACAAAGTCGATCAAGGCTTCAAAAGTGTGGTTTGTGTCAACACGTGTAACAGCAACAGTGTTGCTCATAAGCTGACCTTCCTTGGACGGAACAAACAGTTCAATTATCTTTCTTAGCCTGACTTTAGCTTTAGAGTGATCTAAAGTTGTGAAAATAAGGACAGCTCTTGGAGCAGTTTGGCAGTCACGCAGTGGAAATTTTCCTATGGTCTTCATGTCTGAAACTTGGAATATTAGGGAAAAATTTTATTGATGAATGTAGGCAGAAATTTAACAAGCTTACTTGATTAGGTCGTTTTGAATTTAATAGAACAAACATTATCTTCTGTTATTTTAAATTACATTGTTGGGATTTATTTGGTTGTTATTAGCAAAGTAATTTAACAAAAATGACACATTAATCTGCAAATTTTAAAACTGTTGAGTTTATTTAACTTAATGAAGTCATCATTAGAAAAAAAATATTATTTACATTTTTAAAATTTGAAATCAAAGATGAACAATATAAAAGTATCAGTCATCTATAAAAAAAAAAACATTTTTGGGAAGTTAAGCACACTGTGTGTGCAGTGGCGTAGCCAGGATCGTCTCATGAGGGAGGGTTCAAATTTTTTCCAGCATTATATAATATATATATATATATATATATATATATATATATATATATATATATATATATATATTGTTTGAAGACATTTCCTCCAACACAGTTAAGCGTACGTGTCAACTGGTTATGCGCCATTTAGGCCGTTGACTCAAATTTTAGCCTGATTTTCTTTTTAGATTTGCTTCCATAGCCTTTGTCCAACCAAGAACAGACTACAAGGTAGCAGTTGTTTGATTTTGGAGTTGTCTGTCCTAGACAAGTGGCTTCCCAGCTATCGAACCTTGGGAACTCAGGACTTTTCAGTTATGTAACCATGAGCTTAACCGATTTTGCCTCGCTAACCTCCTTCAAAGATCACAATTTTTGTGACGTAGTTCTAACCTTAATATTTTTCTCAAATGTTTATAGGCTCGCTTTTTAGGGGAGGGGGGCGGGAATTTTTTAAAGATCGCTTTGTTTGTGAAATTGTTTTTAAGCTTTCTATTTTTACAAGTTATTTAATAGCAAGCTTGTATGTAATAATGCACTAAAAATGAGAAAATAAATTATTTTTTTTAAATATTTATCAATGCACTACTATAAAATAACTGTGAACAGAAGCATAGGTCACTGTATTATATATAGGGAATCTTGACTAATATTTAGGTATTTTCTTCCAAATATTAGTAAAGCTTGTGTTTTCAATATTCTGTGCTAGAACTTTGGTGTACTGAGAAATGTGGTTTATGACTGTTGTACGTTGACGCATTCATAAATCTGATATAGCTGTATGGAATGTTCAATCAACCAATAAAAATCAGACCGTTATTTTGAGTCTTGTTCCTACATGTTTGTAAAGGTATTGAGTACGGCGTGGTCGCGTCGGTAAAGCTCATGGTTGCTTAAACAGAAAAGTCTCGAGTTCGAACCCTCGGGCAGATGAGTCTGGGGCCAACTATTCCTCTATGAAAGACAACTCCAGACTAAAACACATCCAATTGACACGTATACTTAATAGTGTTGGAGGGCATCTCTTCCAACTCTAAAATTAAGATCGAAGTAGAAGAAAATGTAAAGGTATCCAATATATATTATAGCGACCCACGCTTTTCTTTTTATTTATTTAAAGAAAAAAAAAATAAAGAAAAACTTTTATTTTCTCGTTCTTAGTGCGTTTACACACAATCTTGTAATTTAAAAGTTTTTTAAAGCAATTAATCCGTGAAATGCTTCTGATCTGTTTTATGAAAAAAAAAAAGTTTGCGTTACTTACGGGCACACGATTTATCGTGAAGACCAGATGTAATAGAAAACATCAGTCCCGTTAGAAATACAACCAGCGGCATTAGCATTCTAACAACTGTGTCTAAGATTTTTTTTTTATTTTAAACTCTAAGTAAATCACATCAAATAAAATCTCTTAAAGATAAGGAGCCACATGTAAATCCGAGCTTAAGTTTTGAACCTTAGCACGTTGGTGTAAAGAGAACAGTGGATTATTAGTCTGACTAAATCTGATTTAGCTGTTGGGTATGTTGAATAAACAAATGCGAGTCTGGGCGTTATTTTAACTCAGAGTTCAAATGACGTTCTTCACAATGATTGGCTGAGCATTAATTAAATTATTCCTCGTGTAGACAAAGAATGTAATTTATTATTCTCACGTAAACTCAGGGGACTTTGGCTAATGAAATAATATACATAATGTTAGATTTAATATAATCTTGATGATATTTTATGTGACAACTCGCCCAGTCAGGAAAACCATTGTTTACAGGCATACGGCATTAGCAAATAGCACCTCAACATGTAAGGAACAAAGGTGTAGTTTCAAGTTACTTGTATTTAAATATTTAACAGGCAAATACACATATAATCTCATTTCTCTTTTACGAGAGAACAGCTTTCAAATGTTATTCTGCAGTGTTAAATTTCTATTTACAAGCTACATATTTAATTATCTGCTGAAATGTTTCTAAAGCTAGCATTCAACTTGGTATGTAATATGAGTGTATCCTAACTTTCTGCTATCTCGCTGTGAGATATTGTACAGCTAGTTGATAATAATATTAACATGAAGTGTGTTCAAAGTTTCAAATTTGTTGACATGATATACATAGACGTGTATATATTCAGGTGTGTTTATTAAAAATTTGTTTTTTTTTTACTTCGCAAAAATATATTGTGTGCTTTTAATTAGCTTAAGTATTATTTTTGTTGCACATTAGAAAATTAAAACATAATATAGTTAAATACATATTTCTATTCAGGTTATCTTATAGTATTTTTAGACACGTATACCAAGTATCAAGTAAAAGACATTTATAGGAGTTCATCTTAAGGACATCAATCATTGGCCTTCTAAAAGAAAGCACAGAACAATAAAGAAAAAATAACTAACACCTGAAGACAACTTTATTTTTAATACATGTATGCAAAGATTGTATTTCTATACATGTGTATTCTCTCAAGCATATTGCTTAATTTATTTTTATTTTTATTAGGTTTTTCTTTTTGTGGTAGTAAATTCTCCACCTTGTTCCATGTAATATCGGATGGCATCTCTGTTTTTCTGAATTCTCGCCAAGTCATCGAAAGTCAAACCAGCCATTGGGTTACTGCGAGTTTTTCCAATAAATGTATCCAACGTATTTCGGTCATCGGCGGCATCTCTTTTCGATGTTGGAACATCGCCGTCGCCAGTCCCTGCAATAGACCGCTGCTCCAGCGAGTGGGCATTAGGCTGTACTGGTTCTCCTACCCCAGACACGGCATGCGGGGGCAGAGAGAGGCAGAAGCAGATCGCCGTCAGACAGACCAACAAGCTGTTTGACATTGTTAACTAAAAAAAAGTGTCATAATTTAAGTATAAAAATCTAATATATAAAGCTCAGTTCTGTAACGTGTGGCAAAAATCAAAAAAGTTTGTCGTTGACACTTCTACGGATTTAAGTGTTAGATTTTTTATCGTGCTCATAGTCTAAATTTACGAGTCAAAAAATTACCATTGAAAGTCTTTAAAAACAATTTTCACTCTATTTACTTAGAAGAATAATTTTCAATTATGAACGCGACATAAAATTTTTAAAAAGTGTATCGACGTTTATAAAATTTCTAAAATTGTGTCGGAAATGTATTGACTGCACAGTTACTTCCCTTTAATAAAAAAAAAATTCTTAAGAAGAAAGAATTTACATTTTATTATTACTTTGTTTTTGGTGTTAAGAAAAAAAAATAATTACATAATTAGCGGGGATTGATTAAGTGCAATGTCGTTAGGTATTTTTAACACTGCCTTTTATTTATTATATACACTGAACATACTGTTCAATAATTTTTTTTTAAATCAATAACATTTAATAAGCCAGGTCCTACAAATCCTATATGTTTATTTCTTTCCATTTACGGATAAGCTTGGAGTATTATCATTTTTGTTCACTAAATTGAAACAGGCGCGTCCGCCGGCGCCCCTGCACGGTTTGATTTGGCACCCTGGGCTATCATGTGAGCGCTATGCTGCATAATTTTGTTTTAAACAGTGCGATAGACTATGGATAAGAAAGGTTACTATAGTCTTTAAGTGAATCAAATCCGGGCGTCCTCCGGCACCCCGACAGGGTGCTATTTGGCGCCCCGGGCCTTCCGGTGTACGCTATGGTATCTACGTTCGCGTGAGTTCAAAAGACTATAAATAAGTTATGCACTATAGGCGTTTACTAAGTTCAATCAGGCGGTGACGTCATGGTGCGTCCTCTGGCGCCCAGACAGGGTGCTTTTTGGGGTCCCGGGCCTCCCGTGTTCGGTTTCGCGCCTACGTTCATTAAAGTGAGTGCAAAAGACTATGAATAAGTTGGGGTACTATAGTCGTTTATTAAGTTGAAGTAGGCGATTCAGCCCCGTGAGCACTTTGCGTTTATATTCGCGTTAGTGTTTTCTTTGTGTTTAGGTTGGGTTTGCGTTAGTGGTTGCGTTTTGATTTGGTTCGTTTTTGTTCTTTCTTTTTTCGTTTTCGTTTGTGTTTTATTTTCATTGGGTTTGTGTTTGTATTTGTGTTTGAGGTTGGTTTTGCGTTTGGATTTGGTTTGTTTTCGTTTGTTTTTTCTTTTGTGTTTTTTTTCTTTGGGTTTGTGGTTGGTTTTGCGTTTGTATTTGGTTTGTTTTCGTTTGCTTTTTCGTTTGTTTTTTTCTTTGGGTTTGTGTTTGTGGTTGGTTTTGTGTTTGGATTTGGTTTGTTTTCGTTTGCTTTTTTCTTTGTGTTCGTATTGGTGTTTGTGGTTGTGGTTGGTTTGTTGTAAGTTTTTGTTTTCGTTTGTATTTGTAATTGTGTTAGCGTTATGTTTGCGTTTTGTTGTTTTGGTTTTGGTTGGTTGTGGTTTGGGTGGGCAATGCCGGGTTTATGATGATTACTAAACACACAGGTGATGGTCTTTAACAGAAGGGTTTTTCACAGAAGCCAGAGCAGGGCCTGGCCGGGACGGCTAGTAAGCTATAAAATTAAAATGTAATCACCATAAAATGATCTAATTATAAATGCATCACTCTACTGCTAATAATGGGGAGTGCCGGATTAGTAGTCCCCAAGATCGTGGTACTATTGGTGTCTCTTATCAAAACGCGTGGCAAAAAAACAATCTAGACCAAAGCCCCTCTGCTGTGTGTTCTTTACAAAAGATGAATGGGATAACGCAAGCAATCTGTGATGGTATTTATGGCATTATTTACACAGCTCTGATGATTCATGCGTTGACATAATTCAACTCAGACACTAGAAAAGAAATATTGTTATGTAATAATTAAAGTGTAAAATGTGTGCGTGGATTGTACGGGGTAACTAGGCCTGTTCCGTTAAATTTCTAAAAATAACTCTTGGATAAGTCCAACTTGGATCCAAGATTTAAACCCTCGAATCAGCAGGCGTTGGGCTTAACCCCCCCCCCCCCCATCAACACACACACACACACACACACCCCATTCTATCTGTTCAGACTACTTTATCCAATCAACATAATTTAAAAAATCATACAAGGGAAACAGAAGGAAATCTCTAACATATTAATTCATCTTAAAATATTGGTGTAAGATTGTAAATAGTGCTAAGTTAAGGATCGGTTAAATTATTACGCAGCATTATTATATAAATGGTATGATTTTAGTCTATTGTTTTTTGATAAACCTAAACAAAGCTAGACAGTTTGCATACTCTATAAATATAGCATAAGTTCGTGTAGGTTACTTACTTCACGTGGTTGAGTATTGAAGAGAATGGAAACATTTTAATGCATTTTAGAACACTTGGTACTCTCTTGTATGTCAGATATTGTGGGCTGTCAAAGCCTGGTCAGTAGCGTAGCGAGGGGGGGGGGGGGGGGGCGGGGGGGCGGGGGGGGGGGGGGGACATATGTTCCCGGGCGCCGACCTTAGGGGGCGCCAAAATGGGTTGGAAAAATAAATTGAAAGGTCGAGGGGGTGCAAATCGAAAGTTTGAGGGGGGGGGGGGGGGGGGGGGGGCGGGTGCAAATCAAAATCTTGAGGGGGGGTGCAAATCGAAAAGTTTGTCCCCGGGCGCCGGGAAGGGTCGCTAAGCCTCTGAGCCTGGTAGTTTTCTGCCTGAATACTTCTATACAAAACTATAGTTCAAATGTTTTGCACGTAGGCTTATCTAGTTGCATCGGTAAGTTAAAATGGTTGTACATGTATATATATTTATATATATATATATATATATATATATATATATATATATATATATATATATATATATATAATGAAATGTATGTGTGTGTTTTGTGTGATTGTTTATTTTTTCTTTTGTCTTTATGTATTACGACACCTTTCATCTGATAGCCACGAAACTTTGGGAAGTTATGGCACCTTCGTTCGTTTTCAACAGTGTGATAGACTATGGATAAAACGGGGCGTATGTTCGTTCACTAAACTGAAGCAGGGTGCACCTTGGCTCCTCTGGTTATCCCGTGAGCGCTATAACGCCTACGTAGGTTTTAAACAGTGCGATATCCTAAGGATAAGATTGAGGTATTATACTTGGTAAATTGAATTAGGCTCGTCCACCGTCACGGCGGGTTCTGAACTCGAGACTTTTGGGTAGACAAGATGGGTGATATCAAGGTTTATAAAGGGCTGTTGTCTTCAGCGCTACACCCAGCTGTCTTTAATTTCGTGAGTCCGGTACTTGTTAGTGGTTAGTGAACTCAGACACGTCCTTCGGACTGGAGTCCGAACTATAAACAGGAGACGTGTATCACAACCATAGGTAACAAATCTTGTATAAAGATGATTGCCTCTGTCAACGCAAGCTTTAGTTATGCACGAGATAAAGTGTCGAAAGAAAGAAATACTTACATGATATAGTAGTACGTTTAAGATATGCACGAGATACAGTGTCGAAAGAAAGAAATACTTACATGATATGGTAGTACGTTTAAGATATGCACGAGAGAAAGTGTCGACAGAAATACTTACATGATATGGTAGTACCTTTAAGATATGCACGAGGTAAAGTGTCGAAAGAAAGAAATACTTTCATGAACTGTGGTACGTTGGACTTCAAACTGTGAGCTCAACGAGAAGATTAGTATTATAAGCGACACGTTCATGTGTTGCACACGTCATATCTGTTTTGCACGCGTTACTATTATTGTGAAACCACTCGCTGATATGTACAATAGCTAGGTTGACCCAGACTATATTCATATACCATATAAGGCAGTGATAACATATGCTATTTTATCACACTTGTCTCTATCTTACTCACTACAGTCCCCACACGCTCACTTGTTCCCACCCCATCCAAGCCTTCCACTTACTTGTACACACACCTCACACCTCACATCTTCCTACCACTCTACCCCAGCCTCCCACTTACTCTTACTCTTACACACACCGCACACCTCACACCTCACACCTTCCAACCACCCCACCCTCACCCCCAGCCTACCCACGTAACCGTAACCCTAACATTAAGCCTAACCTTAGCTGTACCTTAATCAATCTCCGTGGGGGGGGGGATTATTTCCTACTATGCTGGGGGTAATTGACAAGGGATAATTACACCGGGTGGTAATGTCGGGGAGGGGGGGAATGTCCAGGGTAATTTACGGGGAGAGTGGAGTATAATGCACTGTTCCCTATTTTTCTATGGTTTAGTGGTTTCTTTGATGCTCATCGTTTAATATCTAACGCAGTTTGACATTTGTAAATTTCAAAGGACGATTAAAGTTTGCCAGATTGTTTTAAAATATTTTAGACAATGACAATGTTGAGGGGCAAAGAGTTCACGTGTAACAGGTGTCTGTGAATAATGGGCAGTGTGGTGTGGATGTGGTTGGCCTGTAGTATGGTGTGGATGTGGTTGGCCTGTAGTATGGTGTGGATGTGGTTGGCCTATAGTATGGTGTGGATGTGGTTGGCCTGTAGTATGTTGTGGATGTGGTTGGCCTGTAGTATGGTGTGGATGTGGTTGGCCTGTAGTATGGTGTGGATGTGGTTGGCCTGTAGTATGGTGTTGATGTGGTTGGCCTGTAGTATGGTGTGGATGTGGTTGGCCTGTAGTATGGTGTGGATGTGGTTGGCCTATAGTATGGTGTGGATGTGGTTGGCCTGTAGTATGTTGTGGATGTGGTTGGCCTGTAGTATGGTGTGGATGTGGTTGGCCTGTAGTATGGTGTGGATGTGGTTGGCCTGTAGTATGGTGTGGATGTGGTTGGCCTGTAGTATGGTGTGGATATGGTTGGCCTGTAGTATGGTGTGGATGTGGTTGGCCTGTAGTATGGTGTGGATATGGTTGGCCTGTAGTATGGTGTGGATATGGTTGGCCTGTAGTATGGTGTGGATGTGGTTGGCCTGTAGTATGGTGTGGATGTGGTTGGCCTGTAGTATGGTGTGGATGTGGTTGGCCTGTAGTATGGTGTGGATGTGGTTGGCCTGTAGTATGGTGTGGATGTGGTTGGCCTGTAGTATGGTATGGATGTGGTTGGCCTGTAGTATGGTGTGGATGTGGTTGGCCTGTAGTATGGTGTGGATGTGGTTGATCTATTCATACTTTTTCTTCTTCGTTCTCACTTTTAGTGTTGTACTAGCCGTCCCGGCCAGACCCAGCACTGGACTCTGTGAATAACATTATCCTGGAGAACTGTTCTTTAATATGCTTATGTTCTTTTCTTTAATTCTTCATGATCGTAGTCATATTTTTTCTATGGTATTTATTGAGTAACTTAATGTACGGTGAAAGATCTACGGCGGGGAGAGGTTTTGAGTTTTGATTGTTTCAGGAATGTTTTCTATGTCATATTTTTTTTAGACTTTGATAAAACTTGTTCTTTAAAGTCTGTTTGATGGACTAGGCTTCTGAACTATGTGTTTTAGATTATGGCTTTCCAGGGCCTTTAGCTTAGTGTATTGTGTGAGGATTTTTGATTCTCTTCTTTCTTCTATTAAGCTAAGAGCGGCTATTTCCTCCATTGCTTTTATCGGTGTTGCTTTCATAGCTCCTGTCATTATTCTCAAACCAATGTTCTGAACTTTGTCAATTTTGCTAATGTTTGTTTTAGCTGCTGACCCCCAAGCCGAAGCACTATATTCTAACGTAGATCTCACATAGCTGGTGTAGGTTTTTATTCAGGATGTGATGATTTGCTCCCCAGTCTGTTCCTGCCAGTTTCCTCATTAGTGCAAGTTTTTTTTTTAATTTCTTTACTTTGGGTGTTTTCGATTTATCTCCAGGTAACTCGAGTATCAATCTTTAACGTCCTAGCTTTAATATATTTATTCCTTCGTTCGACATGGTTCAGAGCGAAATGTTGTCCACTTTTACTGGAAGGATAGAGTTCAACATTGATACTTAGGTCAAGACTAGGTGGCTATGGAATGTGAAATAAAAAAGTTTTGATTACATTCTTATTTTTTTATAAAAAATATATCCTATTAAATGTACTAATTTTCAAAGGACGATTAAATGTGACATAAAAAAGTGTTAATTACATTCTTATTTTTTTTAAATATATATATCCTATTCAGTGGCGTAGCGAGGTCGGGTGTCACCCGGTGCGGCACTTAATGGTGTCACCCCCCAGAGTCGTAGCGACCCTTCCCGGGGACAAATATTCGATTTGCACCCCCCCTCAAACTTTCGATTTGCACGCCCCCTCAAACTTTCGATTTGCACCCCCCCCCCCTCACGTTTTTCTCTATATATTTTGCTATTTTTTGCCTTGGTGTCACCCCCTAAATGGTGTCACCCGGTGCGGTCCGCACCCCCCCCCTTGCGACCCCCCTGATCCTATTAAATATATTAATTTTATCCATCACACAGATCACTCACTGCTGAGGTACAGCGGCCATCCACAAATTACGGCGGCCATCCACAAATTACGGCGGCCATCCACAAATTACGGCGGCCATCCACAAATTACGGCGGCCATCCACAAATTACGGCGGCCATCCACAAATTACGGCGGCCATCCACAAATTACGGCGGCCATCCACAAATTACGGCGGCCATCCACAAATTACGGCGGCCATCCACAAATTACGGCGGCCATCCACAAAGTACAACGGCCGTCTAGAAAGTACGGCGGCCGTGCATAATGTACTGCGGCCGTCTAGAAAGTATGGCGGCCGTCCATAATGTACAGCGGCCGTCTAGAAAGTACGGCGGCCGTGCATAATGTACAGCGGCCGTCTAGAAAGTATGGCGGCCGTCTAGAAAGTACAGCGGCCGTTTAGAAAGTATGGCGGCCGTCCATAATGTACAGCGGCCGTCTAGAAAGTATGGCGGCCGTCTAGAAAGTACAGCGGCCGTTTAGAAAGTATGGCGGCCGTCCATAATGTACAGCGGCCGTCTAGAAAGTATGGCGGCCGTCTAGAAAGTACAGCGGCCGTTTAGAAAGTACAGCGGCCATCTAAAAAGTACTGCGGCCGTCCATAATGTAATGTGGCTATGAAGTAATCATGTAAAAATTTTGGAAAAATCTTGTTTTGCAATTTTGTCTGTATGTCTATGTATGTGAACACGATAACTTGAGTACTGTTTCAATTATGTTGACGAAATGTCTTATACGAGTATTATATCAAACGAGCCGACCCGCGGCGTATAATACGTCGCTATTTAGTTTTCTTTTCTTCATTTTAATAATTCATAATTTGTGAATTCGACAATACCAATGCTGCCACTGAATATATTTGCTTGAAAACAATATCAGTAGGTCGTTAAGGACGATACCCCCCCCCTCCGATACCGTAGGAAGCTAATAACTAAAAAAATACTTAAAAAAAACTTTTTAAAAAAACCACGTTTTTCTTGTGGACTAAAAAGTAGAAAATAACTATTTACATACATTTGATGACAAAAAACGTGGGTACGTTCACCATCAAATTTCCCGACCCATCTGCCCGACCCACGTTTTTTGTCATCAAATGTATGTAAATAGTTATTTTCTACTTTTTAGTCCACAAGAAAAACGTGGTTTTTTAAAAAGTTTTTTTTAAGTATTTTATTTTCTCCTTTTTAGTCCGTTGCTACACATGAAAAACGTGGTTTTTAAAAAAGTTTTTTATATAGTTTATTTTCTACTTTATCTAATGACTTGATTAAGTATGAATTGACTAAGTGTTTATAAATACACGGACTAAAAAAATCTTGAGCGACCAGGATTCGAACCTGGGTTGTCGCGGCCACAACGAGAAGTACTAACCACTATACGATCACGGCCAGCGCGCTCACATCGATTGGGGACGAAGTAACTGTGTCAATAAGCCTCCAGTCTTGTCGGTATCTTTAGAAATCATGTCCTCAATTTTATGGTCCTTTGGGCGTAATTAAATTAAGCTAATTACGGTCTCTAATTGCTAGTTTTTATGATTGCATCTGAAATTGTTAGGCAAAAGTAACCTGCATGCCAAATTTCAGATCTATAGAGCAATCAGAAGATGGCTAATTTTCGATGTCAATTTTAACAACAAACACACAAACGCGAAGCTGAGTTAATAAAAACGTGTTAAAAACTACGTCACTCAGGTCAAATTAATGATTACTGACAGATAGGGAAATGCATTTTTAATAAAATAACATTCCCCCATTCAACGATATTCAAAAAAGTCGGCACTTGGGCAGAAGCAAGCATGGAATTATTGCCATGGGGCTGTCCATAGTACGGCTGTGGGAGTATGTGGACCGCACAGGGTGACACCATTTAGGAGGGTGATCCTTGACAAAAAATTACAATATATATATAGAAGAAAAATTATCTTGCAGTTCAATAAATGATTAATAAGATAATCCACCTGTACGAATAACTGAATATAAATACCCACCTTGATTATCTATATTCAGTTAGTCGTACAATTGGGAGGGGGGTTTAACCAACTGCAAATTTAGAGGAAAAAATGCTTGTTGAGTATTTTTAATAACAGATAAGTCAGGCAAAGACAGGAGAGGTATGACACCAAAACCAAAAAAACTAAGGAAAATAACGATGAATTAATAGGTGGATCGTGCGCACAAATTAACGTCATCATGCAAACTGGGAAGGGGATGTCCACCAATTGCAACTATATGTATAGGCCTATGTAGAACTTTGTATATATATATATATATATATATATATATATAAATATATATATATATATATATATATATATATATATATATATATATATATATATATATATATATGTATATATATATATATATATATATATATATATATATATATATATATATATATATATATATATATATATATATATATATATATATATATATATATATATATATATATATATATATATATATATATATATATATATATATATATATATATATATATATATATATATATATATATATATAACGTAGGAATTTTGAGTGGTTGAGTGGGTCGTTAGGGGGGGGGGAATGTGACACCATGAGTTCCCGCACCTGGTGACACCCGAACTCGCGACGCCACAGAATTTTTTCTAAGCTATTTTATTCAGTGTTAAAGGTGTAATATACGTTCAGGGGAGATCACTCGACACAGTTTTACTTCCTGGTAAGTTAAACCAAAGATTCGGTAATAGAATTATGTAAAAAATTATGGTTATCAAATAACAAACGGACTGATTCAATTTCAAGGGGAAAAGCTACAGCATACTTCAGTAGTGTACCTCACTGATTACCGCCACACTCGGGGCTAATTGGTATCGGGTATAATTACTTTGCCTTGCATACGATGGATGAGGTGTCATAACATATACCCCAAATACCACAATAATATCCTATCTCAACATCCACCCCAAACATCTACAACAACATCCACTCCAACATCTACCACAACATTCACCACAACATCCACCCCAACCATATATCGCAACATCAACCCAAACATCTACCTCAACACCCACCACAACTAACAACACAACACCTATCACAACTAACAACACAACACCCACCACAACTAACAACACAACACCCACCACAACTAACAACACAACACCCACCACAACTAACAACACAACACCCACCACAACTAACAACACAACACCCACCACAACTAACAACACAACACCCACCACAACTAACAACACAACACCTATCACAACAGGAGATTCAGATGAGAGGACCTTCAGGAGGTGAGGGGGAGGGGCAAGGGGGGATTCAGATGAGAGGGGCCCCATGGTAGAATAAATCCGTGGTCCTAAGATATATATATATATATATATATACATATACATATATATATATATATATATATATATATATATATATATATATATATATATATATATATATATATATATATATATATATATATACATATATATATTTATATATATATGCCCCAACATATACCCCAACATAAACCCAAATATCTACCACAACACCCACCACAACCAACATCACAACAACACAACACCTATCAGAACATCCATCCCTACATCAATCCTGTAATCCACTCCACCATCCACCTTAAATCCACCCAACAACGACTCCACCAGTACCCCAACATTATCTTTTTTATCAACCAGTCGAGCTTGACTAATTTCACCATGTAGAAATAACACATCACGTAAGCCAAACATTCACGAAAACACATCACGTCAGCCAAACATTCACGAAAACACTACACGTCAGCCAAACATTCACGAAAACACTACACGTCAGCCAAACATTCACGAAAACACTACACGTCAGCCAAACATTCACGAAAACACTACACGTCAGCCAAACATTCACGAACACACTACACGTCAGCCAAACATTCACGAACACACCACCCGATACAACACATCTCTACCAGTGTGTGACCAGTCAGAGCTAACAAATGACGCCATAAAGCTAGAGCAACTGACACAACACACACAAAGCCCTCAGGAATTCAAGACATCATTCAAACTGTTTCTATATTTAGAACGCCTAAACAAAAACAAACTTTTATATATACGAAGTCACCTGTAATCCTCCACACAATCACCTGTTACCTGCCTGACACTCACCTGTTACCTGCTTGACATTCACCTGTTACCTGCTTGACATTCACCTGTAACCTGCCTGACATTCCCCTGTAACTTGCCTGCCTGACATTTTACTGTAACCTGCCTTTCTGACATTCACCTGTAACCTGCCTGACATACACCTGTAACCTGCCTGACATTCCCCTGTAACTTGCCTGCCTGACATTTTACTGTAACCTGCCTGACATTCACCTGTAACCTGCCTTACATTCACCTGTAAACTTCCTGCCTGACATTCACCTGTAACCTGCCATTCACCAGTAACCTACCATTCACCTGTAACCTGCCTGACATTCACCTGTAACCTGCCATTCACCTGTAACCTGCCATTCACCTGTAACCTGCCATTCACCTGTAACCTGCCTGACACCTGTAACCTTTCACGGACGTGACCGATATTTAGACGGCTGTTCCAACGAAAAGTGTGTGTGTGTGAAGGAGGTGTGTGTGAGGGGGCGTTCATCGATTCCATTAAAACTCACAACAAAACTAAAACGACACATCTGTTATTTTCAATAACTCTGCTTAGTAATGTAATGGAACTATTAAATTTACTTTGAACTCTTTATTCACACTAAATTAGATATTAACTCTACAAATTAATTAAATTAGGCTAACATCATAAGTTATTCGCGGCTGTATAGATTAGGCGCTGTATTGTCACATAACGCATTGAAGTTTCTACACTAGTTTCAAACCCAGATTTAGACGAGAATGTTTTTTGTCCTGATCTAGATGTTCAAGTACGTTTACAGGTCGCGTGCATCGCTTGACTGGTTTGGTCTTGTGATTGTTCATCCAATGAGGTGGGTCTACGTGCTTATGTTTTAAGATCGCTCAACCGTAGGGGGAAATGTTTATATTTGGATAGGTATGATTCCAACAAGTATGTCAACTTTCCTGTTGAGCGGGTTTAAACTGGATGCCAGACCAGCCCATGTTGTTTGTAAGCTTTCATTCAACGTTTGCTTCATTTAGAATAGCAGAATTGCTGAAGGTAAGGGTTATGTAGACTCAATATTTATCGCTCTTAGTGTTTTTATTTATATCTATCTGGCTTTATGTACCTTATTTGCCCACTTTCCCTCTGCTGCAAGAGTTACGTTGCTTTTATTTACATGAAGATATTTGTTCAAGAACTAAACAGTAAACAAAGTGTCAGTAAGTAGGTCAGTTCGGGAATTATTTCTGTTGAAAAATAAATAGATGTGTTCAGCCAACAGTTCTCACGGTACAATATAAATGCTTGTGATAGTTTTCTTTAAAAGAAAGTTTTCATTTTGACTGTTTAAATACATACAGCTGTGTATGCAGCAAGTATAATATGCGCGAAAGCGTCGCAAGGCGGGGAGGGGTGCAGCTGCACCGGGTGACACCATGTATGGGGCTACACCACGGCTAAAAAAAATAGCAAATTATATAGAAACATTTTTTTTAATAAAAGATAAGTCAATCAACGACAGTAAAGGGAGTGAAACCAAAATCTAATGACTTACGATGAAAACGATGCTTTTTCGAGATGAATTAATAGGTGGATTGTGCGCACAAATTAGCGCCATTATATAAAACGAGCCGACCCGCGGCATATCATACGCCGCTATTTAGTTGTTGTTTTTTCTACTTTTCAGTTATTCATAATTTGTGAATTCGACACTACCAACGCTGCCACTGAAAATATTTCTTTAAAACACTATAAGTAGCTCTTTAAGGACGATAACCCCTCCCCCCACCTCCCCCCCCCCTCCGTTAAAGTAAACTCCACTTAGTTACTCCCCCCCCCCCTACGTTTAAAATCGTTTCAAACTAAATTATCTGCCCCTAATAGTCGTCACTAAACCCGGATCTGTTTGTAAACATTTAGAGTGAACCACAGCTCACCAGACCATGTAGGGGTGGGGATGGTAGGGAACGCGTTTACAGCTTGTTTTCTAGCGTCTCCCAGAAGAGAATTATAAATATAGAAGAAAGAAGATAGATGGGAAGGGAATGTCACCTATTGCATTTATATATATATATATATATATATATATATATATATATATATATATATATATATATATATATATATATATATATATATATATTACATATTTATAGCTAGCGTTCAACTGTGCATTTTTTTGGTAATATTTTTATCTAATGTTTTAATATACATATCTTATGAAGGTGTAAGACAGAGTTGAACTATGTGTTTACTGTAACATATCTATATTTAAACTGTTCAATTATTATTACATTTATAACTAAAGATCACCACTACAAATACTACGCACGGATAGTTAACGTTCGCTGTGTTGTGAGACGCCGACTTGGGTGGAGCCAGCTTCAGCAACTGAAGATGGGGGAGGAAAGGTCAAGGCTGATCATACGTCAGATGTACCGGTCGATGAAGGAGACGATGTACGACGCTCGGCTCAACGTGGAGGCGCTGCCGTCTCATGCTAGGAAGTTGTTGCCTCAGATCAGTGAGCGGACCTTTAGGAGGTGAGGGGGTGGGGGAATCAGGGGGTGGATTCAGATGAGAGGACCATCAGGAGGTGAGGGGGGGGATCAGGGGGTAGATTCAGCTGAGAGGGGCCTCCTTTCGGAATAAATCAGGAGTCCTAAGATATATATATATATATATATATATATATATATATATATATATATATATATATATATATATATATATATATATATATATATATATATATATATATATAAATTATATATATATATATATATATATATATATATATATAAATAATATATATATATATATATATATATATATATATATATATATATATATATATATATATATATATATATATATATATGCCTATATAAGAAAAAAAATTATTATGGTTTACTGTGCTTTAGTGTTAAAACAGTGACAACCGTGTTTCTTTCGGACTTTTTTCTCCTGAGGGGGGGGGGGCACTTGATATTTCCGGGATGGGGGTCTTTCTTAGGGAGGGCTCCGCCGCCACTAAGGCGCCCCACCCTCCCCCAAAGAAATGCCTGGAAGAAACACTGATTGATAACCAATCACATTAAGATTGAATTTTCACATAAAGAAAAAGGAATTAAAATTTACAAAGAATGTGAGTTTTTATCATTTTCAAATTATCAGAGTGAGAAGTTTGGACTTCGCTTGTTACTAGAACCAGTGTTTCTTCCATACTTTTTTCTCCGGGGGGGGGGGGGGGCACTTGAAATTTTCGGGGGGGGGGGGGGGGCGAAGAGATGCCTGGAAGAAACTCTGACTAGAACAATTAACCTATTGGAATGATGGTTTCTTGAAATTGTTTAGAAATGTTTCTAGAAGTAACTAAATGTACATGATCTTGTGATGTTTGAAAGTCTTATGAAAAAAAGTAAACGTTTGAAAAAGTTTGATACGCCTCATGTTGTGCTAATCACGTCAGAGGTCATCTCAATAACCTTTGACCTGTTTACCTTAGTTACGACGGGACAGCCATGTTCATCCCTGACGTCATCCACGGCGCCCGTGTCCTTGACATTGGCTGTGGGGGAGGCTCTCTGACCTTCCTGTTGTCCAAACTTGTCGGCCCGTCTGGTCACGTGGTTGGTGTGGACAGTTCGGAGCAGTTTGTAAGGCTAGGTTAAACGTTAGACAGTTACGTTAGACTGTAAGGCAGTTAAGGGTTGCACAATTTAGTTAAGGGTTGGACAAGTTAGTTAAGGGTTGGACAAGTTAGTTAAGGGTTGGAAAAGTTAGTTAAGGGTTGGACAAGATAGTTAAGGGTTGGACAAGTTATTTAAGGGTTGGACAAGTTAGTTAAGGGTTGGACAAGATAGTTAAGGGTTGGACAAGTTATTTAATGGTTGGACAAGTTAGTTAAGGGTTGGACAAGTTATTTAAGGGTTGGACAAGTTAGTTAAGGGTTGGACAGATTTGAAATTAGACAGCATGACTTCAATTTGGTTAAACGAGTAACATTTATGTCTATATGCCTGTCTATGTATCTGCCTGTCTATGTGTTTGCCGGTCTATATGCCTGTCTATGTGTCTGACTGTCTATGTGTCTGCCTGTCTATGTGTCTGCCTGTCTATGTGTCAGCCTGTCTATATGCCTGTCTATGTGTCTGCCTGTCTATATGCCTGTCTATGTGTCTGCCTGTCTATATGCCTGTCTATGTGTCTGCCTGTCGATATGCCTGTCTATGTGTCTGCCGGTCTATATGCCTGTCTATGTGTCTGCCTGTCTATATGCCTGTCTAAGTGTCTGCCGGTCTATATGCCTGTCTATGTGTCTGCCTGTCTATATGCCTGTCTATGTGTCTGCCTGTCTGTGTGTCTGCCTGTCTATGTGTCTGCCTGTCTATGTGTCTGTCTGTCTATATGCCTATGTGTCTATGTGTCTGTCTGTCTATATGCCTGTCTATGTGTCTGCCGGTCTATATGCCTGTCTATGTGTCTGCCTGTCTATATGCCTGTCTATGTGTCTGTCGGTCTATATGCCTGTCTATGTGTCTGCCTGTCTATGTGTCTGCCTGTCTATGTGTCTGCCGGTCTATATGCCTGTCTATGTGTCTGACTGTCTATGTGTCTGCCTGTCTATGTGTCTGCCGGTCTATATGCCTATCTATGTGTCTGGCTGTCTATGTGTCTCCCTGTCTATGTGTCTGCCTGTCTATGTGTCTGCCTGTCTATATGCCTGTCTATGTGTCTGCCGGTCTATATGCCTGTCTATGTGTCTGACTGTCTATGTGTCTGCCTGTCTATGTGTCTGCCTGTCTATGTGTCAGCCTGTCTATATGCCTCTCTATGTGTCTGCCTGTCTATATGCCTGTCTATGTGTCTGCCTGTCTATATGCCTGTCTATGTGTCTGCCTGTCGATATGCCTGTCTATGTGTCTGCCGGTCTATATGCCTGTCTATGTGTCTGCCTGTCTATATGCCTGCCTATGTGTCTGCCTGTCTATATGCCTGTCTAAGTGTCTGCCGGTCTATATGCCTGCCTGTCTATATGCCTGTCTATGTGTCTGCCTGTCTGTGTGTCTGCCTGTCTATGTGTCTGCCTGTCTATGTGTCTGTCTGTCTATATGCCTATGTGTCTATGTGTCTGTCTGTCTATATGCCTGTCTATGTGTCTGTCGGTCTATATGCCTGTCTATGTGTCTGCCTGTCTATGTGTCTGCCTGTCTATGTGTCTGCCGGTCTATATGCCTGTCTATGTGTCTGACTGTCTATGTGTCTGCCTGTCTATGTGTCTGCCGGTCTATATGCCTATCTATGTGTCTGGCTGTCTATGTGTCTGCCTGTCTATGTGTCTGCCTGTCTATGTGTCTGCCTGTCTATATGCCTGTCTATGTGTCTGCCGGTCTATATGCCTGTCTATGTGTCTCTCTGTCTATATGCCTGTCTATTTGTCTGCCGGTCTATGTGTCTGCCTGTCTGTGTGTCTGCCTGTCTATGTGTCTGCCTGTCTATGTGTCTGTCTGTCTATATGCCTGTCTATGTGTCTGTCTGTCTGTCTATCTATAATGCCTGTCTATGTGTCTGCCGGTCTATATGCCTGTCTATGTGTCTGCCTGTCTGTGTGTCTGCCTGTCTATGTGTCTGCCGGTCTATATGCCTGTCTATGTGTCTGCCTGTCTATGTGTCTGCCTGTCTATGTGTCTGCCTGTCTATGTGTCTGCCTGTCTATGTGTCTGCCTGTCTATATGCCTGTCTATGTGTCTGTCTGTCTATGTGCCTGTCTATGTGTCTGCCTGTCTATATGCCTGCCTATGTGTATGCCTGTCTATGTGTCAGCCTGTCTATATGCCTGTCTTTGTGTCTGCCGGTCTATATGCCTGTCTATGTGTCTGCCGGTCTATATGCCTGTCTATGTGTCTGCCTATCTATATGCCTGTCTATGTGTCTGCCGGTCTATGTGTCTGCCTGTCTGTGTGTCTGCCTGTCTATATGCCTGTCTATGTGTCTGTCTGTCTGTCTATAATGCCTGTCTATGTGTCTGCCGGTCTATATGCCTGTCTATGTGTCTGCCTGTCTGTGTGTCTGCCTGTCTATGTGTCTGCCAGTCTATATGCCTGTCTATGTGTCTGCCTGTCTATGTGTCTGCCTGTCTATGTGTCTGCCTGTCTATGTGTCTGCCTGTCTATGTGTCTGCCTGTCTATGTGTCTGCCTGTCTATATGCCTGTCTATGTGTCTGCCTGTCTATATGCCTGTCTATGTGTCTGCCTGTCTATATGCCTGTCTATGTGTCTGCCTGTCTATATGCCTGTCTATATATCTGCCGGTCTATATGCCTGTCTATGTGTCTGCCTGTCTATATGCCTGTCTATGTGTCTTTCGGTCTATATGCCTGTCTATGTGTCTGCCTGTCTATATGCCTGTCTATGTGTCTGCATGTCTATGTGTCTGCCTGTCTATGTGTCTGCCTGTCTATATGCCTGTCTATGTGTCTGTCTGTCTATAAGCCTGTCTATGTGTCTTTCGGTCTATATGCCTGTCTATGTGTCTGCCTGTCTATATGCCTGTCTATGTGTCTGCATGTCTATGTGTCTGCCTGTCTATTTGTCTGCCTGTCTATATGCCTGCCTATGTGTATGCCTGTCTATGTGTATGCCTGTCTATGTGCCTGCCTGTCTACGTGTCTGCCTGTCTATGTCTATACCTGTCTATGTGTCTGCCTGTCAACAGATCCAGCTGTGTCAAGAACAAACCGACTACCACATGAGAGAGTGGGGCTACACACAACCAAACTGTGAGTTCATACAAACGGACATCGAGACGTTAACGGACTTTCAGTTGGAGCCGTTTGACGTCATAGTGTGAGTACCAACAGCAGACCTTGCATTTTACACACAAAACTCACATCAACAGACCTCGCATTTTACACACAAAACTCACATTAACAGACCTCGCATTTTACACACAAAACTCACATCAACAGACCTCGCATTTTACACACAAATCTCACATCAACAGACCTCGCATTTTACACACAAAACTCACATCAACAGACCTCGCATTTTACACACAAAACTCACATCAACAGACCTCGCATTTTACACACAAAACTCACATCAACAGACCTCGCATTTTACACACAAATCTCACATCAACAGACCTCGCATTTTACACACAAAACTCACATCAACAGACCTCGCATTTTACACACAAAACTCACATTAACAGACCTCGCATTTTACACACAAAACTCACATCAACAGACCTCGCATTTTACACACAAAACTCACATCAACAGACCTCGCATTTTACACACAAAACTCACATCAACAGACCTCGCATTTTACACACAAAACTCACATCAACAGACCTCGCATTTTACACACAAAACTCGCATCAACGACCTCGCATTTTACACACAAATCTCACATCAACAGACCTCGCATTTTACACACAAAACTCACATCAACAGACCTCGCATTTTACACACAAAACTCACATTAACAGACCTCGCATTTTACACACAAAACTCACATCAACAGACCTCGCATTTTACACACAAAACTCACATCAACAGACCTCGCATTTTACACACAAAACTCACATCAACAGACCTCGCATTTTACACACAAAACTCACACGCATCTTATACTTCGCTTAGTTCTACATCTTAAAAATACTTTTACTTTTACTAAATGAACATTGTTTACTTAATTGCAGTTCAAACGGACTACTTTGTTTAATTAAAGACAAAACAAAAGTCTTCCAAATTTTAGCTGATCTTTTAAAGGTAACGGTGCTGTTTAAAATAGAACATTTTCATTTTGTTTTCAATTATAAATGTGACAATAATGTATTAAGTAAAATTAAGTAAAATTCTGGTTTACGTTTAAATATATGTACACATAAGAACACTTGAAATATGACATAAGTACAACTGAAATGTGACGTACGAACACCTAATATGTGACTTTAGTACACCTGATATGTGACATTAGTACAACTGTTATGTGACAAAAGTACACCTGATATGTGACATATGTGACATAAGTACACCTGATATGTGACATATGTGACATAAGTACACCTGATATGTGACATATGTGACATAAGTACACCTGATATGTGACATATGTGACATAAGTACACCTGATACTTGACCTTGTGTACCAGGAAGGTGGAGAGTTCTACAACAGTGACATCTTTTCTGACGTGGAACAATGTCTGGAGGTCAGGAACAATCCACTCTTTAACTGTGAGACTTTTTAAAATATTTATTTCGTCGTTTATATCTAAAACTCTATTTTTTTTGTATAGAAAGTACAGCAAATCAACATTCTTGAAATTGTATATAGTAACCGTTCTGACATCGTCGGCATTTTATTCTGTCCAACTATAAAACATATTTTCCCCTATAATTCACCATGTTAATTTTTAATGTAACCCCGCTTACATCTACTTCCGTGTATAGATCTAATGTAACTCTGCCTCCATCACCATGTCAGTTTGTAACCCCGCCTCCATCTACGTCAGTTTGCCATATAACCCCGCCTCCATCCACGTCAGTTTGTAATATAACCCCGCCTCCATCTACGTCAGTTTGCCATATAACCCCGCCTCCATCCACGTCAGTTTGCAATATAACCCCGCCTCCATCCACGTCAGTTTGCAATGTAACCCCGCCTCCATCCACGTAAGTTTGCCATATAACCCCGCCTCCATCCACGTCAGTTTGTAATATAACCCCGCCTCCATCTACGTCAGTTTGCAATATAACCCCGCCTCCATCCACGTCAGTTTGCAATATAACCCCGCCTCCGTCTACGTCAGTTTGCCATATAACCCCGCCTCCTCCCACGTCAGTTTGCCATATAACCCCGCCTCCATCCACGTCAGTTTGCCATATAACCCCGCCTCCTCCCACGTCAGTTTGCCATATAACCCCGCCTCCGTCTACGTCAGTTTGCCATATAACCCCGCCTCCTCCCACGTCAGTTTGCCATATAACCCCGCCCATATTTCAACCAGGCTACGGCATCAGTGACGCGATGGTCTGGTCTGACCTACAGACGTACGGCCGCAGGGTGGGGCTCTCAGACCCCTACCTGCTCTACGCCGCTGACACGTTCCAGTTTGAGCAGGACACGTTCAGACAAGAGCTCCGTGAGTCATCGCCCCTGATTAACTTTGTACTAAAACCCTTACACTTTGATAGAGTGATCGCCCCTGATTAACTTTGCACTAAAATCTTAACACTTTGATTGAGTGATCCCCCCTGATAAACTAAGCACAAAAACATTACACTTTAATTGAGAGAGTGATCGCCCCTGATAAACTATGCACTAACTGCTGGTTGTTTAACTACCAGGAGGAGTGAACTACGTGTGCGCTGTATACCGACTGATTAAACTTGTACCTACAACACCGGACCATTCCGCCATTGTGACCTACAACGGTGAATACGTCGAAAGTGGACAAGTGCTAAAATGGGATGTGGACCTGGTTTTTAAGGTATAAAAAATTCCGATCCAGAAGTTGATTTTAGAATGGGTTCATACAAACTTCCACGGGCTGGTTGTCATTGTTCCCTCTACGCTGCGCGGTTGCGCGGCAGCGTTGTAGTTTTTAGCTGCGCACAGTTATTTTGAAGAAGAAAAAAAAAAAAAAAAAAAAAATATATATATATATATATATATATATATATATATATATATAGATATATATAGATATATATATATATATATATATATATACATATATATATATCCTTGTATAAGACTTTCAGAACACCGCACAAAAAACGCAGGTTGATCACTAGCTTTTTACTTTTAGAGGGAACGATGCTCATTATTATCACACTCTGTAATTATAGGTCTATTGAAGACTATTGGAAATGTTATACTAGAAATGTATGACTAGGCGTATGAAACTGACTACATTCCTATACGTTGTCACTGTTATACACATGACATTGTTTACAATTGGCATCAAAAGTCTATGTAATCATACTAAAGTTTTGGAAACATCTATGCTAAAGTATTTGTTAGGCCTAAATACTTTTATATTACAAGTAATTATTTCTTTGAATACTTCTAGCTTTAATGAAACAGGAAGTAATTTTGTACTTATTACATTAATGTTATAAAATATTCAAGTTTGGTTGAAAAATATACTTTTTGGAAACAAAAATGTGGAACCATTTTTAACCAGCTTTTTAAGTCTATTGTACTCCTTGTAAAAAAAAAATCGAATGGTAATAGAACATGATCGAAAAATAAAAATAAGTGTGGTATTCCGTACATTTTAAGCATGAGCTTGTGTTTTTATTCCATTACATTCTCATCCCATAAAATGGTGGTTCCAGCTACCCAGGCCCTAAGTGTTCAGGTGTAGGAACGGAATACGAGAACTATCATTTGCGAACGTGTACATTACATTTAGATTTAGTGAATACATTAGAAAGATTTCTCAAGAAATTTAAAGGCTCTGTGATTAGTACAGACCTACTAGTAAAATAAAAATTCCTGAAAGTTTTTGTGAAACAATGTTGTTGTTTTTTTTTTAATTTCCCAGAAAGGTGAGCTTGTACAGATAGACGGATACTTGGCCGAGACGCTCAGGCGAACCAAGTACAGCAAATATTTTTCTTTTGACACGTGTGACAGGCCAATCAACACAGCACGGGTAAGATAATGGGCGGGGTTAAAGGTTAGGTGTTAATTAAGTGGCACATTAGTGGGTATATATAGATACAGTATGGTGACACATTGATGGGTATATGTTATAATATGGTGACACATTGTGGGTATATAGATACAGTATGGTGACACATTGATGGGTATATGTTATAATATGGTGACACATTGGTGGGTATATTGATGCACTGCGGTGACACATTAGTTGGAATGATACATTTGTGTGACATATTGGTGGTATATTGATATAGAGTGTGGTACGCATTGCTGGGTATATTGATATCCGGTGTTGACACATTAGTTGGTATATTGATACAGTAGGTTGTGACACATTAGTGGGCATATTGATGCACTGTGGTAACACATTACATCATTATATAATATCGCAGCAGTTTTATGCTAGTACATGCAAAAGACTAATTCATACGGTACATGATCCAGATAATGTAAAGTTTATCTGAATGGTGTAGACAGCACGATGCCTAGCAGCAGTTACCTTCCCCAACGTCAGCCAAGTACCCATCAGAGCTGAGTAGACTCTGGGACATCCTACCTACTTGAGCCAAGGATCCGAGAATTACTTATTGTCAGTCAAACGCTCTGCCATTCGTTCTATGTGTCTATCTATACGAACTCGAGACTTACTTATTGTCAGTCAAACGCTCTGCCATTCGTTCCATGTGTCTATCTATACGAACTCGAGACTTACTTATTGTCAGTCAAACGCTCTGCCATTCGTTCCATGTGTCTATCTATACGAACTCGAGACTTACTTATTGTCAGTCAAACGCTCTGCCATTCGTTCCATGTGTCTATCTATACGAACTCGAGACTTACTAATTGTCAGTCAAACGCTCTGCCATTCGTTCCATGTGTCTATCTATACGAACTCGAGACTTACTTATTGTCAGTCAAACGCTCTGCCATTTGTTCCATGTGTCTATCTATACGAACTCGAGACTTACTTATTGTCAGTCAAACGCTCTGCCATTCGTTCCATGTGTCTATCTATACGATGACTGTATAAATGACCTTTAATGCTTTCACACTTTTAAAAATAATAACATTAAGACAAGGCATATTTAGAAGATTGCCAATGTTTATTTTTTAAAACTCAATGATCTTCAAAAGGCAATTGACGCTTTGCTTGTATTTATCCAACGTTTTTAGAACCAGAATCCATTTCAATATTTGTCCAAATTGAGAGCAGATGGGAGAGATTATCCTAAAGCTATTTATCCCATGGTAAGTTTTAGTGATATGATTTCATTCCATGGAAAGTTGTCAATGATTTGATTTTATCCCATGGTAAGTAGGTAGTGATATGATTTCATTCCTTGGAAAGTTGTCAATGATTTGATTTTATCCCATGGTAAGTTATCAGTGAATAGATTTTATCCCACCGTGAATTGTCAGTGTTGAATTCATCTCATGGTAAGTTTGTAGTTTGAATTTGTTTTTCCGGGTTCTTTTAAAACAATAAATCGGCCCACAAAGTTAATTGAAACAAAACAAAAAGAGTCGAGAAGATATGTTTGATGTTTTCTTTATCATAGACCTTACAAAACTATAACGACTATACTTAAATGTTAACTCTCCATTTCAGGATGAGAAAATCAACAAGTTTTATGAAGACATCATTGGCAAGATTTTCTAAACAAGCCTGGGCAGCAAGGTTTTATCACAATCTTCTTCTGGATGATTCGCTCAGTTTTCACGTAATTATCTCATAACGAGTCTCACGTTTTTAAATTGGATGTACTCTGTTGATAAGTAATGTTAAAATTCTATGTAAATAGCGACTTGCACTTAATGTAAACAAAGCACCACAAATCAATAAATTATTTTAGATTTAAACTACATGCAATCATTATTTTACAACTAATTTTGTGTATAAATCTAACGCATATTTATTATTTCTTTCTTTTTCTAAACTTTTAATTATTTGTTAAACAAAAGCTACGAGAATGTAGACTATATAATTGTTTGCATTTTAAATTTGTAAAACTGTGTTTTAAGAGTACGTATTTTACTATTCAGGTCAATAGGTTGAACTAAGATTAAAATAGTTGAACTGTTGTTTTAATTGAAAGTTATACAAACAACAAAAAGTATATATATATATATATATATATATATATATATATATATATATATATATATATATATATATATATATACATATATATATATATATATACATATATATATATATATATATATATATATATATATATATATATATACATATATATATATACATATATATATACATATATATATAACATTGATTAGTTGCTAAAAATAACTTCGAATACGAATGTAAATCAGAATAAATGTTAAAAACAATAAACTAATTGGTCTAATTAAATTAATTTTATAAACATGTATTTTCTGTAGTTAAACTAGCTATTGCTATAGAAGTCGTCCTCTGCTAAATATGTCTTTTGACACCCATTAAACTCATTAAGCTAATATTCCCTAATAAATTACGCGATAATTTTTTGCAATTGTGTTACTTCTGTCTCCTGACTAGTTCGTTGAATCAACAAGATTACATGCGGCTAATCGAAGTTATGTACACCGTCCTACACACGGACCTATGATAGAATATTGATATTCAGTGAAGGACAGATACTTGATTATTTTTGTGAGGATCATATTAAAATGCTACCCGCTCTGTGAATCTACTTTAATACTGTCGATTCTTCCAAATGGGATCTAAATTGTAAAGAAAGTGACTTAAAAACTTCAACCTGTAGTAAAGGAAGTGTTTACTATTTAAAAAATGTACGAATCTTAAAATGATAAATGTTGTTAACTTATGTAGCGGAAGATAGAATATCGTTTTGTAATGTTTGAAAACATTTTCTACAGATTGTTGTACACTGTCTGATTGACGTTTAAATAAAATATACTAACTACTACTGTTTTTATTCCTTTCTACAATGTTTTCTAAATTGTTTCAATCAACTGATTTCATTGTTTCACTTGACCATGTTCACATTCAAATTTGGGAAATAATTTACTAGCTGCATCTGAAACTACTTATTTTGCTTTGGTCAGTAAAAATTATTATTTTATAAATTCTGGTTTTCTTTCAGGCATTTTTCTCGGGCAGGTAACTTAAAACCACCGAGTGGCGTTGGAGGGGGTGGAACTACCCCGTTTCTAGTATTGGTTTCATAATTGCTAGTGTTGTAGAACTGTTTACCTCCATGCTATGGTTCTAGAACTGTTGATCTCCATGCTATTGTTCTAGAACTGTTGACAACTGTTTGACTGCTCGACCGTTCAGTGTGACATCACATGACATCGGACATCGCGTCATGACATCTCTGATGGCTGTCGTGTACATCTCCTTGTCATCACTCATTTCACAGTCCAAAGATAGCGACAGGCTGTCCAGATTTGTGCACGGCTGTAAACTGTGGACACACAGGTAGGGTAGGAATATCATTACATACATGTATGACACACATCAGAAACTCATATCGTATCTGACTCGCCAAGCCAGTGGCGTAGCTACCGTAAAGCTAGCGTAAGCAAGACATAGGGACCCAAGGCAAATAGAGGCCCTTTTTCCCTCTTTAAAATTTTAAAACTTTTACATTTTTATATTTGTATTATAAATATAATTTTAGAAAGAAAATGGAAATCCAGTTTCTTTTCTACTGTAGAAGTAATAAAAATTAAAAAAAAAAGGCCCCCAAACCTTTCTTACTGTGGAGTGAAGGGGGGGGGGGGAGTGTACAAGGCCCATCGGTATCAATAACCCTATAGCCAATGTTTCTTTCTGTTCATCGATATTAATAAAACTACGGGCATTGCTGCATTTTCGGGCAAGCCGTTGAGAGAATTAACCTATAAATAAAATTGAACATTAAATCTTTTGTGAGATTGGCATCCGGAACCCACAATTTTTTACGCATCTCTAAAAACTCTCTACCCAACCTCCACAAACATGCACCCCTACCCTCTCAAGTAGTATACAGTTGGACGCTCCTAGTTTCTCCATTATGATGATATTATGAAACAAGTTGTAGATATGCCCTTTGGGTCAGTAACTTAGCCATTCGTAGTATCGAACTTAAAGAAGCAGCTAAAATGCCAAGCATGCTGTAGCACACAAATTGTACTTCTGTCCAGAATAGGGACTCTGGGATGTCGCTGAGCTCATCCCGCACTGATGGGTACCTGACTCAAAGGTACCTGACTCCAACCCACACAACGATGATGGTACCTGACTCTAGTCCACCCAGCTCTGATGGGTATCTGACTATAGTCCACCCAGCTCTGATGGTACCTGACTCTAGGCCACCCAGCCTTGATGGGTACCTGACTCTAGTCCACCCAGCTCTGATGGGTATCTGACTATAGTCCACCCAGCTCTGATGGTACCTGACTCTCGTCCACCCAGCTCTGATGGTACCTGACTCTAGTCCACCCCAGCTCTGATGGTACTTGACTCTAGTCCACCCAGCTCTGATGGGTACCTGACTCTCGTCCACCCAGCTCTGATGGGTACCTGACTCTAGTCCACCCAGCTCTGATGGGTACCTGACTCTAGTCCACCCAGCTCTGATGGGTACCTGACTCTAGTCCACCCAGCTCTGATGGTACCTGACTCTAGTCCACCCCAGCTCTGATGGTACTTGACTCTAGTCCACCCAGCTCTGATGGGTACCTGACTTTACTCCACCCAGCTCTGATGGGTACCTGACTTTACTCCACCCAGCTCTGATGGGTACCTGACTTTACTCCACCCAGCTCTGATGGGTACCTGACTTTACTCCACCCAGCTCTGATGGGTACCTGACTTTACTCCACCCAGCTCTGATGGGTACCTGACTTTACTCCACCCAGCTCTGATGGTACCTGACTTTACTCCACCCAGCTCTGATGGGTACCTGACTTTACTCCACCCAGCTCTGATGGTACCTGACTCTACTCCACCCAGCTCTGATGGGTACCTGACTTTACTCCACCCAGCCCGTTCCCCAACGTGATTCTGGTACCTGTCTTACTGTTGGGCACGATGCAGCTACACCATTTAGTCATATACAGAGTTCAAGAAACATACACATACAAGCTCTAATAAGATTATCTCACACAAAAGTTTGCTTCATTGATTTAACCAACCCAAAAATTACAATATATGCATTTAATCTTGCAGCACCCTCGACCATATGTTTTACTACTTACAAATCAAACAACTAATAAATTTTTAGCCTACAAAATGTATTTAACAGCCTGAAATCACAACCAGAACAACACTAGAATGTTGACTTACCTTTTGAACATCGCATCAATGCATTCCATGTCTAGACGAACATCAGTTTCTAGATAAAGATGATGTAAAGTTTCCTGTAAACACAGACCAATTATATGAGTAAAAATCATTGATGTTGTTGCATTAAATTTCACAAACCAATTAATTTAACGCTGATTCCATTCAAAAGCAGTTTTAGCTCGGATCTTTGTATTTTTACGATTCAGTAACGTGAATTTACTAAATGAAAGGTTTGTACCCAGTGTGAAGCTGATCCCCCTCACCTGAAAGTTTTGTCCCATATGTTGAAAGAACTTCACTATGTTCTCTATAGCGATGACACTGCCAGATGTCCACTGGACTTGATAGAGCGGCATGGATGGTGTTAGCATCAATGTCGTGTCTTGGAAGTACGACTCCTGAAAGGAATTTGTTTCAAGACTTACTTTGAAATTCTGTATATAATTGTGATTTATCTACTTAGAAATAATACCCTGTAACTCAGTGTTAAAAAGTAAACAATAAATATAGGCCTAGCGATCTGTTAGGCAGATGAAGTAGAGTTCATATGTTAATTGGACTCGACTCATATTCAGAATTAAAGACGAGTAGGCCAATTGCTGACTACTCCTCCTTTCATGAGTTAGGTACCCATCAGATTTTGTTGGACTTAGAGACGTTCTACTGACTTGAACCTTGGATTTGAACTCGAGACTTTCGGATTAACAGCCTAGTGCTCTACCACCGTCGCATGTTAGTCTGACTAAAATAATGAACAGAAGGTAAGCTACTTGTTTATCTACTTTACTAAAAGTGGCCGTGTGTTCTAACAGTTGCCAGACTGACACGGCTTTTAATTTAATAGCAAAAGTAAACTGAGTTTGTATTTTTTAAAATATTTTTATACTGAAGGTTTTTTTTTTTTACTAAACAAAATCTCACAGTTTTTGGTTTGATGAAAAATATGACTCGGAGCTCAGGGCATGCCGCTGTAAGGTTCTCCCACGCTGTAGGGGTGGTGCTAGTCTCGAAATTTAGGGGCTTGTCTACACGAACTGTGATCACCTTCAGACTACTTGTTGTCCTGGCTAAGCTAAGCAGCAGGTCATCTTCCAAATAGCCGTAGCTGAGGTCAAGTTCTGAAAGTCACAAGGTTTCTCGATATGTGGCATATGGTGAGTTGACTAGAGAAGTAACCAAGTCAAAGATTACGTACACATAGCGTTAGTGGTAAGAGCTAGGGGGTCAATATCTTATCAGAGCTGGGTAGTCAAGGTTAGAGCTATAGTAGTCAAGGTATTGTCGGAGTTTGGTGAAGGTCTTATCAGAGCTAGGTGGTCAAGATCTTATCAGAGTTGAGTAGTCAGTTCTTATTAGGTCAAGCTTTTGTTATAGATGGTGGTCAACATCTTGTCAGAGTTGGGAGGTCAAGGTTTTTTATCAAAGCTGGCTGGTCAATGTCATTTTAAAACTGGATGGACTGCTACACTGAAAAGTGTTTTTCCAATCTCCTGACTTTACAGCCAGTGATGCAACACTAGAGATAACCAGTGTTCACTTCCATGTAAATTTATAACCACCATCATTAGCTACCATACCAGAGGCGTAGCGACCCTTCCCGGCGCCCGGGGACAAACTTTTCGATTTGCACCCCAACCCCCTCAAGATTTCGATATGCACCCCCCTCCTCAAACTTTCCATTTGCACCCCCCTCTCAAACTTTCGATCCTCAACTTTTCAATTTATTTTTCCAACCCATTTTGGCATCCCCCCCCCCCCCCCAACTCGCTACGCTACTGTACCATACTATTCAATAGTAAAACGAATGTTTGTTTATTATTGAAAATATTATTAATAATTCTTACTTGTTTTAAAAATGTAACAGACCAGGCAAAATCAAACTAATCTTTTAACTGAAAGATGACGTCATTCAACCCACCTGACAACTTGCTGAAGCCAGAGATGGCGCTTCGAAATTGTGGAAGAAAGGTCAAGTCTTTCAAGCTAACGAGCCTGTAGATCGCCAGTTTACGAAGCGTGTTGCCGCTGTTTTTACCAGCACCAGTCAACAGTTTCAGACCTTGAAAATTATATAGTTTCCATTTTTATTTTTAATTGGTTTAAAACGTGTTTGGAGAAAAAAAAAGAATTTATTATTTTGATTTCTGATGCATTAAAAGTATAATAATGCTCATCCCAAAATCCCCTGTCTGAAGTGAGGTCGACTGTTGATACCACCACAATAAAATCTAACTAAATACAAACCGTGCAAGCACCCAACTTCTTGTTAACACCCAACGTCTTGTTAACACCTAATGTCTTGTTAACACCCAATGTTAGACTGTCCATACTGACCTTCATCTACGGTAAAACAAGCATTGTTGCTGAGGTCCAGGACACGAAGTTGCTCCTGGTCCTCTAAAACTTTGGTCAAGAGTTGAACGACCTCTGAAAATGACCTTGACCTTGCTCTTTTGCCATCGATTTTCCAACTGCACAGATTTGTTAGCTTGAAGGTCCAAATTTGATGGTTGCCTGAATTCAATAAGTTTGCCAAAAATTGGCAAAGCTTTTCAGTGCACGATGCGCAGCCTCTGTTTGCTTTAAAAACAAAAATACACATGTACATTTGTTGACTGGTTCGTACATTGACGCACATTTACACTCCTTTTTGTGTGACTTACCCCACAAATGATACCTGCTCGGTCTACATTCTACTTTGATGTGACGTAACGTTTTGCCAGTCATTTTTACAAACGTGATCGCTTTCTCATCACTCTCGGAGGCGAAAATAAAATCTCCGGTCTCCCACACGGACGGCTCTGAGAGTGGACGGAGCCAAGATTTGCAGGTTAGAGCGGCGTGGTATTTGTCCCTGTTGCTCAGGTAACGGAAGACTTTCAGCAGAATTTCGTTCGGCAGCTGGCTCCAGTCAGGCTGAAATTGTATTAAACAATCGTTGCCTGGTAGACACCAGAGGCGTAGCGACTCGGCGATATATTAGCTTAGAAAGGTCTAGTCACTTATTCATGGTTTTTATATTGCTGTCATAGAATGGACACCAGCGAGAAAAGTCTCAAAGGTATTTGAGAGGCCCATAAATTCATTTAAAAATCATGCACAGCGTAGTTACAATTAATATGGTTATAAAATCCTGCCTGTTTGGTTTTTTCTGACTTTACTAAAGATTGGATGTATTTGATGTTTTTAATATTTTCGGTAACTAAATAAAAATAAACCGGGAGTGATCTGCCCTAAACTTTCTCGAATATTCTAATATAACACTACAGGGGATGGCAACTCGGGATATAGACTTCTAGGCATGATTTTTATTCCATTTTAAATACTCACATTTCTTAAAATAGAATATAATCTCGTAGAAAAAAGAAATGCACACCAAGTGAACGCTAAATAAAAAAGCGCATAATAGTGCGCAATATTATTAGTACTTTATAAATTTACATGCGTTTTTTGAGAAATCGGAAATAGCGTAAATAAGTACTTCCGGTCAACGGAAAATACTCAAAATTTGACAGAAGGTAGAGAATTAGCTCTTTTACTTACATATCAAATTTCATTTATCTATCTGAAATAGTACTCAAGTTATAGGCTTTTGAAAAATTCAAAGTAGAAAAAGTACCACTTCCGGTTATCGGAATTCGCTCAAAAGTTGATACGGATCTACGATTTTGATAAAATACTTATATATGAAATTTCACCAGCCTAGCTGTAACGGTACTCAAGTTATCGTGTTTACACACGGACACACAGACACACAGACACACAGACACACACACAGACATACGGACAAGATTGCAAAATTATGTTTTTCCGTATCAGTGAGGTGTAAAACGTCGAAATTTGTAAAAATCTCGATTTTTTTTTTGCACGATTACAATACTTTCTCTATACTACGTATATACGAGAAAGTAATTTAAAAAAAGCAAAAACAATTTGGTTTTCACGTGTAATGGCGACATAAACAATGGCATCCGGCTATTGGATAGGCCGACATAGGTTTTACTGTACACATTGTAAGCTAAACATAGAAAACTAGGTCATGGGGTTTTAAATTTGCATTGTTATTTAAAAACTTGATCTGCAAAGTTTTGTAAACAAATAGTTATCCATCACTAAGTTACTGTACAGCCAATCAATATTTGTCTTACGAAAGTGAAACATTCGGTTATAACTTAGGCTTGATGAAAATAAATAGAAATGTAGCATTATACTCAACAAATTATTTTCAAGTTCTCTGGATTTGCAACTTTTATAGCATTTATTCTAAAAATATAAAATTTCTAAATTAATTTTAGGCTTAAGTTTTTTTTTTTTTTTTTTACGGACTAAATCTAAAAAGCAAGTTTTTATTCCATATCATAAACATTATGGAAAGAATCTTGTCAACTCGCTGGTGTCCATTGATGCAGAAAACACTTAAATATAATTTCTATAATTATTTTTCTCCCCCGTTGGGCGCCCTTAACATCAGCACTCCGGGCGATTCCAACTACCTCCCTCCCATAGTAACGCCTCTGATGGACACAACCGAGAGCATTATCACAGATTATTCAAAAGGCTCATTAAATAATTTTGATTATTTGCAGGCACTTCTAACTGACTGATACGGTTCGTAGTTGGTACGTAGGTCAAGACATTAAATTTGACTTAATTGGTTGCCTAATTAATTTTTTGCGAATTA
>NW_026732060.1:0-65000 GCF_028476545.2 Physella acuta
GGGGTATAAATACCTGGAAAGGTGGGGGGGGGGTGGTGCTTGCTTAACTAAGAGGGTTGTTGTCAAACATGAAGTAAAAACATTTCATTTCACTCTGACAATCCAAACTTTTTGCATCTACTGTTTATGATTAATAACGATAAAAATTACCTTTATAAGTTTAATAAAAATGTAATCAAGATTATAAGTTTAATAAAAAAAATGTTCAGCTTTTTCTAACCAGTTAGGATGTAAACAGTCTGAAAATAAATGTATGTAAGTCTATTATTTTTTTATGGTGAGATTCTTTAAAAATACAACAAGCTATATTAGCTATATATAGATTAAGATATTTTTAAAGTCCAAAATAAGGTGAAAATTTAATTGCTCATGAGGATAGACATTAAAAAAACAAGAAGAAAAACGATAATAATTTTTTACGGACGCTTTAAATAAAGGTTTTTCATTTTAAAATTAAAAAAAAATATTATTTCCCTTTTATTTAATTCCTTGTTGATTAACTGAGACCCGTTGCTAAATAAATGTAGATAGATCTAGGCTTAAAACTGTAGATATTAATAACGTGTGGTAAAGTAAACATTAATTAATGTCTGGCTTGTAAGAAAAGACTGCATTTTCTTCGAAATCGATAATAAATGTAGGCAATTAATACAATTTAAGCAGTGTCTGAACTAGAAAAAGCCCCCCCCCCCACAATATATATATATATATATATATATATATATATATATATATATATATATATATATATATATATATATATCTGTCTCACAAAATTTAATTATTATACCATTTCCTAATATAGTAATTTAATGCATTTTAATGTATTTTATTACAAAGTATATCCATCGTGAAACTACAAATCACACCAAAATATGTGTAAGTGGCGATCATCGCGAGGTGATTGACACAGTTTGTTTTTATGCACTGTGTTCTGTCAAAATGGCCCGGGAAAAAACGGCCCGGTCAAAAC
The DNA here is from genome assembly GCF_028476545.2 of Physella acuta. Taxonomy (NCBI): domain Eukaryota; kingdom Metazoa; phylum Mollusca; class Gastropoda; family Physidae; genus Physella; species Physella acuta. The sequence continues at coordinate 974 of NW_026732060.1, forward strand.
GGTCCCGTCAATATGACCCCGACAAATGGGCTTCCTTCACATTAACTCGCGATATATAAGCTCTGGGGTTATCCATAAATGACGTCACGCTTTTTATGAAGATTGAATATTTTTACCCCCCCCCCTCCCTTCAGTCACACATCGTCACAAAAAAGCCAGAGCCCCCCCCCCTTAAATGAAGTCACACCTCAGCCTACACCCCCTGCCTCAAAATTGCTGTTGAATTTTTATTAAAACATCGAACATTTTCCAAAATCTTGTCTGAACCCTGTCAAAATGGAGAATTTTAATCAATTCATATTACAATTAAAACAGTTTTCTAAAACGCGAAATAACGTCTAAAATTCGTTTTCTAACATTGCTTTTTTATAATTTAAATGCCTGAATGAAAAAACTTATGTTAACCTAAAAATCAAACTTGTTTACTCACAGTTCAATAAATGCATTTTCACATACCAGGCGATACAATGGTTTACAGGGTTACAAGATATGAAACGTATAATCATTTTCTATCATCACTCTACACACTTTCAGTACCGGTACTCACAAACTACTCAGCCAGACATACAGCGACATGACAGAACAGAGGTTGGGGCTGCCAGAGTTTATTCCAGGCATATCTTCGGAGGGGTCTACCCCCCCCCCCCCCCCGAGCGAAATGAAATTTGTATAGAAAATATGTATTTTTAACAGTGTCCGTCACCCCCGAAGAAAGTCTACCGCCCCCCCCCCCCCCGAAAATTTCAAGTGCCCCCCCCCCCCCCCCCCCGGAGAAAAAGTCTGGAAGAAACACTGGGGGCTGCTGCCCCGGGCGCCGACCCCAAGGGGGTGCCGAAAGGGATAGAAAAATTAGGTTAAAAGCTTTTCATAGACAGAAATAACTATATATATAAATGGGATGGAGGGGGCGAAAAATTGATAATCCGCCCTCTTCCCCCCCCCCCCGGCGACGGAATAGATCGCAACGCCTCTGGACAGGAACGGGCAACAACAGCTTATCGCCGACCGCCTCAGGTTGACTGGACAGCATCTTGCCGACAGCTACGGCAGCAGCATCTCTCAGACAGTCACTGGACAGTTCGCCGATGACAGATACCGGACAGCGTTTCACAGGACAGGCACAAGACAGCATAACATCAGGCCACTTGTCCACGACTACAGCTTGGCCAACAACAGCGGCCCGCCTTCGTGGCCAGCCTTACCACACTAAAACACGTCAAGCCTACCTAGTTCTCAACTGTCTCCTCCGTTTCATCGCGGGTTGTGAGTCTTTGTGATCTTGGGTGAATGGAGAAATATGTGTGTGGGGTGGGGTGGGGTGGGGGAGAGGGGGAGCACAATACGTTCATGTCGGGTCGCATCTGACTTGCTAATTAGGCCAGGCTAGAAGAAGGCGGAGGGGCATTAAATAACCACTAGTCTATCAAGATGCAAAAAAAAATATTTTGTTGTTTTTGGTAGGATTTTGGATCCCTAAATGGGCCAACCTCCCCCCCCCCCCCCCCACACACACCCTCACTTTGCGCGATCTTTGAGTATGGTAGCTCACTATATTGCTTTACATTCACTCCCACAATTTACAAAAGACTATAAACTATATGATTTTATTCTACGCCGTGACAGAGAAAATAATTGTCACAACATGTTTTATTTTTCACATTTCAAGATAAGGATGTTGGGCCTATCCTTTTTATAACTTAACACATAAACCTGATTATAGACAGTGTGTAAGAACTGAGTGATCAACTAGGACGAACTAGCTACTGACAACTAAGGTAAGTTAAATTTAAACCCATTTATATATCTATGTGGGTAAATATATATATATATATATATATATATATATATATATATATATATATATATATATATATATATATATATATATATATATATATATATATATATATATATATATAATATATATATATATATATATATATATATATATATATATATATATATATATATATATATATATATATATATATATATATAGTTATATGCCTATTTGTATAAAGCCCTAAATAAATGTAAGTCTATTGCCTTCGTTAGTCTTTCTTCTTTTGGGTTTTCCTTTTAGGCCTGAAACTTTAGGGGGAGGGGGGGGGGGGGGGACACTGGTAAAATTGTGGGAGAGGGCGCTAGACGTGCTTCGGGTCCCCCCTCCCCGAGAAAAAAAAGTCTGAAAGAAGCACTGCTCCGTTTCTACTTAAATTTATTTATCCTACATCGAATTATTAACTCGCTTGAAAATATCTTAATTTAATTTTTTTTTTTAAGAAAACATGTTCGGACTAGTCTTGATTTCGCTGACGGTTGGTTTATCGTCTGCTATCGTGTGTCTGCCAAGCTTCTGCGACAACATCGTCCAGCCTGTGCTGGACTGCAAGGGTAGCGTCATTGAACATTCGGGGTTCTGTGGGTGCTACAAGATGTGCGCCAAGGTAATCTTTTTAAACGTCTGACCTTCTGAACTCAAGACTTTACTCACGTCTTACAGTTCTATTATTGTTCAGCTCATTTGTGAGAACAGAGGCGTCGCGAGGCGGGGGGTGCAAACAGCACCAGGTGACACCATTTAGGGGGGGGGTGACACCAAGGCAAAAAAATGCAAAATATATAAAATAAATGTACTTTTCGTCATTTCAATGAATGGTTAATTAGGTTTAAAAAGTATGTAAGTACAAATTGACGATCGCACCGGGTGATACCCGACCTAGCGACGCCACTGGGTGAGAATAGTTTCAGAATTCGTCACGTATTTAAAATCATATAGACATGGTCATTTTATTGATACGGTTCAGATTATGTAGGAGGCGGAATAAACATTAACATTAGTGTTGATGCCTTGATATATTAGTTGCCATCTCACGTACGCACGGTGTTTCTGGCGGTCCATGGTGCAAGTGAAGTAGAGTTTACCTGTTTCTGCGACCTCGGATAGTGTGGTCAACACTATGCGCAGCCGCCTTTACTTTCCCCAACATGAGTTCGGTACCCATCAGAGCTGGGTGGACTCAGGGACTTCGAACTTTCGAGTTAGCAGTCTATTGTTTTACCGCTAAGTGACGCCGTCCCATCGTACAAGGCTACACCGATTTTAAAACGACATTTTCACTTCTTGTATTTAGGTTGAGGGTGAGTCATGTTCTTTAGCCCTGCCGCTCCTGGGTGTACCCAGCACAGATGTTTGCGACCAGGGGCTCGACTGTGTCCCCAGTGCAACAGACGGTGTGGCACAAAGTTTCACCTGTGTTAGAAAGGCAAAGAGAGCGTGTAAGTAGTGCCTAGCACTTTTTTTTCAATGTTAGGCCTTACCAGAGTTTCTTCCAGGCATCTCTTCGGGGGGGCAAAGCCCCCCCCCCCCCCGAAATTTTTTTACCGCCCCCCCCGAACGAAATGAAATTTATATAATTTATATAGAAAATATATACTTTTAACAGTGTCCGCCCCCCCGAAGAAAGTTTACCGCCCCCCCGAAGATTTCAAGTGCCCCCCCCCCCGGAGAAAAAAGTCTGGAAGAAACACTGGGCCTTACATTTGTGTAGGCCTATATTAAATTATATGGATGGAAGGGGCTTACATGTAGAGCGCTAGACTGCAAACCCGAAAGTCGAGTTTTGATCCCAGGCTCGAGTCCCTGAGCCTACCCAGCTGTAATTGGTACCTGATTTACGTAAGGAAAACAAAGGCGGATGGGCAAATTGCTGACCACACAATTCAATGATATGACGAGGTCAAGAGACATATGAACTCTACTTCATCTGCCTCGTGGATCTTTATGTCTGAAAGGGGGACTTTACTTTATATTATAGATTACATTTTTATTTTTTTGCAACTTAACTCAGGATACCTTTAACCCCCAATACTTTTAGTTAAACTAAAACTTTTAACTCCTGATTTGTGTGTTAGCCACAGTAACCCACTGTGTGACGGAGTGCCAAAGAAAATCTCTGATGTGCTCCATTTCCATGGCCATCTATGAAGGACAGTGGTTCGCAAACTGTGACCAGGAAGGGAACTTCTTACCAGAGCAGTGTGACAATACAAGTAAGATGTTGTTAGTTGTTACTTTATTAACATAACCACACTATAAAACAGTGGCGTAGCGAGGTCGGGTGTCACCCGGTGCGGCTTTTAATGGCGTCACCCCCCAGAGGCGTAGCGACCCTTCCCGGGGACAAACTTTCAAATTTTCGAATTGCACCCCCTCTCAAACTTTCGATTTGCACCCCCCCCTCCTCAAACTTTTGATTGCACCCCCCTCCTCAAACTTTTGATTTGCAACTCCCCCTTCAAACTTTCGATTTGCAACCCCTCAAGTTTTTTCTCTATATTTTTTTTGTTATTTTTTGCTTTGATGTCACCCCCCCCCCCCCTAAATGGTGTCACCCGGTGCGGTCCGCACCTCCCCCCCCCCCGCTACGCCTCTGCTATAAAATATTAATTTATTCTGATCATTGTTTGGTTGCTTGTTATTCCGTAATTTCCGACTTTTTGTGGCTCTTTTGCCCGTTCAGATCTAATAATTTCACAGCATTAATGTAGGAGATCTGTTATAAAAATATTTTTTGTTTTACTTTCCCGTACAAAGTTCAGAGAAAGTATTATAATCGTGCAAAAAATGAAAAAAAAATATTTTTCGCAGTTATATAGGCCCTACCTCCCTATTTTATGTGGAGTATTTCATATATAAGATCGTATACTTGGATTACTCTCAAATTTTGAGTGACCTCCGATATACGGTATCAATATTTAATTCCAGTTTCTAAAATAACAATCACATAAGTACCGCTCATAGGTTTCTTTTGATCCGTTCAAAGTTTCTGGTGACCGTAAATAGTATTTTCCGGTGTTTCGATTTCTTAAAAAAATAAATAATAGAATTTGATAATTTTACATCGATTTTGGTGCGTAATTCCTTTTTTTCTTCTCGATTCTATTTTATTTAGTGTAAGAGAGTTAAAAATTAATGCTTTATTAAGGAGAATTATGCTCTAATTCCGATTTATCATTTCCTCCAGAATTTGATTATTCTCATAAGGCATGAAAAACGATGGTTTTGTCACTAACTTTAATATGTCTATGAATATACAGGAACGTTTATGGGAAAACTCCCCTGCTTTATTTTACTACATTTTTAAAAAAAATCAGTCGAATACTAAATCAATGTATTATTTTCAAAACAGATCATTGCTTTTGTGTGGATCGCTTGACTGGTGCTATTCAAGATGGAACTAAAGTACTTGGAAGTGCTAACTGCTCAGGATTAGACATTTTGTAATATAAATGTACAGAATGTTTAAATAAAAAGTTCTTGTTTATACTAATGTTCTTCCATTCATTTTAAATTATTCCAAGTTCATGAATAATAAATAAACAAACACATAAATATGTCTAATGAATAATTATAGGCGTATATATTTTTAAAATGACGCAAATGAGATTAAGTCTAGTAAACGGCTCAAATAGCAGAAAGAGAGGTTTCTTTTAAACATTTTATCCGGTTTGTGTGTGTGTGTGTGTGTGCGGGGGGGGGGGTGTCTTGAAACTTCCGGCGCACACTTCAAACTCACCCCACACCCGGCATAGGCCAACAGCATTTGCCTGTTGAAAAACAGTGATCTCAGTTCTCAGATATGTTTCTCTACTAAAACAAGAGAAGCTGCTGCGTTTATGATTTAGCACAATAAAAAATGTCGGCACTGAATTAAAATCTACAATTGGCCTCCAGTCTTGCCAAGATTAGGAGTATAGCAGTGTTTCAGACTTTTTTCTCCGGGGGGGGGGGGGGGGGGGGGGGCGGTCAACATTTTTCGGGGGGGGGGGGGGGCACTAGTAAAAGCGTATGTTTATTATATAAAATCCATCTCGTTCGGGGGGGGGGGGGGTAGACTTTCTTCGGGGGAGGGGGGACTCCCCCCGAAGAGATGCCTGGAAGAAACTCTGGCGTGTAGTTACACTATAACCATAGATCAAAGCTTCCTATCGCTAACCTTTGTGGCTTAGCTAGAAGTCAGCTTAGTGATACAATTTATTTATTTCGGGGGCGGGGAGACACCATAGGGTGCCGCGTCAGATGACACCCGACCTTACTACGCCACTGCGTCTGTGTCTGTTTTGCTGTCCTTTTCTTTGCCATTGGTAGGCACACTTGTTACATTTTCATTTTAAAATGTAATATTTTATTTTGTGTTAAATAGGCCTAAAGATAATAAAATTTCTAAGCCAGTTGTAAAAATTATAGGCTGGGTTATATTTAACATCTGCATTATGTTAGACCGTCACCACACGTTATAGATCTCTATAGGTCTTCACACAATAATAAACAAATAATAAATGCCCATCCCCACCTCTTTAATGCCAACTTTTGCACAAAATTAAAGTTAATTTAAAGTATAAAGGCTTTATAATAATACGGTTCCCAGAAAGAACCGCAACGGAAAAAAGCGCAACGGAAAAAAGCGCAAAACAAAAAGCGCAACGGAAAAAAGCGCACACGGAAAAAAGCGCAAAGAGAAAAAAGCGCACACAGAAAAAAGCGCAAAGAGAAAAAAGCGCAAACAGAAAAAAGCGCAAAGAGAAAAAAGCGCACACAGAAAAAAGCGCAAACAGAAAAAAGCGCAAACGGAAAAAAGCGCAAACAGAAAAAAGCGCAAACGGACAAAAGCGCAAACGGAAAAAAGCGCAAACGGAAAAAAGCGCAAACAGAAAAAAGCGCAAACAGAAAAAAGCGCACACAGAAAAAAGCGCAAACAGAAAAAAGCGCAAACGGAAAAAAGCGCAAACAGAAAAAAGCGCACACAGAAAAAAGCGCAAACGGAAAAAAGCGCAAACAGAAACAGAAAAATGCGCAACCAGAAAAAAAACAACGAAAAATGTGCAAAAGAGAAATTTTGCACAAAGACCATATGGACTAGATGACACATTTATACATGACTGTTAGGGCTGCTGTGAGAGTGTCGTGTTTGATCACGTGATCTACTACCATTTAAAGCGTACCACTACCATCTGCATTCCCATCACCACGATACAGGCGATAATCACTTTACACAATGCCTATTATTTTCTTGGTCAATAATTATTCAACTACTATTCTCGTATAAACATAAAACTATCGACATTATACGAAGTATCATTCACATTCTCCCTAGTCCGAACTACCTAGCTTGCATACCATAACAACCCGTTCCTATGGCAAAACTTCACTCTCTTTCATCCGCGTCATCAAACATGCATTCGTCATATCTCTCGTAACAACATTCATTCGCACCAAAATAACAATTTTGTATTTAAAATTTTTTCACATCATAACCCACCTACCCACCTACCTACCTACCTACCTAACTACCTAACTACCCACTTACCCACCTACCCACCTACCCGCCTACATACTTACCAAACTACTCACCAAAAAAGTATCGGCGAAGTTGGTAAGTTTCGTAAGCTGTACTAGACATCTTTTTTTTTAATGAAAATTCATTGACATCATTGACATATGTTACATATATGTTACATTTTGCGACAACCTTAATTAGTGCGTTGGGCTTGTATGAAAACTCACTTCGAACTAACTCAATTACAAGCTATTTATTTTAACATTACACGGTAAGCGTCACCCAACTGTTGTGATGTGAGGTGAGGAAAGGTTCGACAATAAACCAACACGAAAGTACGAAAGAGACATAGACTGCCTATTAGAGAATGGACCCCTTAACTTTCCTAACCCTAACATTTATTATACCCTACCTAACCTCTAAATTTCTTGCGCTAAATGTCACTTCCCTCCCAATCGTTCCTATTTTACAGAATTGTGTATACTATTTATTTACATTCTTTAATCTCAATATAACTAAAAAAGACTTGTTTGAAGGGTAATGAAAACATGTAAACAAAAGGGACGCTACTCTAAATCTATGCGAATACTTATATGCAGTGGCGTAGGCAGGGGGGGGTTAGGGGGGTCACAACCCCCCCATAGACCCCTCGGTATGTATGTATATATATATATATATATATATATATATATATATATATATATATATATATATATATATATATATATATATATATATATTCGGACTAGGGAGAATGTGAATGATACTTCGTATAATGTCGATAGTTTTATGTTTATACGAGAATAGTAGTTGAATAATTATTGACCAAGAAAATAATAGGCATTGTGTAAAGTGATTATCGCCTGTATCGTGGTGATGGGAATGCAGATGGTAGTGGTACGCTTTAAATGGTAGTAGATCACGTGATCAAACACGACACTCTCACAGCAGCCCTAACAGTCATGTATAAATGTGTCATCTAGTCCATATGGTCTTTGTGCAAAATTTCTCTTTTGCACATTTTTCGTTGTTTTTTTTTCTGGTTGCGCATTTTTCTGTTTCTGTTTGCGCTTTTTTCCGTTTGCGCTTTTTTCTGTGTGCGCTTTTTTCTGTTTGCGCTTTTTTCCGTTTGCGCTTTTTTCTGTTTGCGCTTTTTTTCTGTGTGCGCTTTTTCTGTTTGCGCTTTTTTCCGTTTGCGCTTTTTTCTGTTTGCGCTTTTTTCCGTTTGCGCTTTTTTCCGTTTGCGCTTTTTTCCGTGTGCGCTTTTTTCTCTTTGCGCTTTTTTTCCGTTTGCGCTTTTTTCTGTTTGCGCTTTTTTCCGTTTGCGCTTTTTTCTGTTTGCGCTTTTTTCTGTGTGCGCTTTTTTCTCTTTGCGCTTTTTTCTGTTTGCGCTTTTTTTCTCTTAGCGCTTTTTTCCGTGTGCGCTTTTTTCTGTTTGCGCTTTTTTCCGTTTGCGCTTTTTTCTGTTTGCGCTTTTTTCTGTGTGCGCTTTTTTCTCTTTGCGCTTTTTTCTGTTTGCGCTTTTTTCTCTTTGCGCTTTTTTCTGTGTGCGCTTTTTTCTGTTTGCGCTTTTTTCCGTGTGCGCTTTTTTCCGTTGCGCTTTTTGTTTTGCGCTTTTTTCTGTTGCGCTTTTTTCCGTTGCGGTTCTTTCCGGCCACCAATAATACATAGGTCTATATTAGGTTAAAAATAATTTCGATGTAATGGCATGTACTGTTTGAAATATGTGCACTTCCGCTTCGATATTACGGGCTCCGCTCAAAGGGAGATAACCCATTGTAAAAAACACACAAGATGGCTGCTGTTGTCTTAAAAAACTAATCTAATAAAATCATTTTACTAGAGATTAACTAACTAGTAACGTAACACTGATTAACTAACTACTAGGCCTACATTCGTAAATGCTGATTACTAGTTGATATTTTACGAGGGTATTTAATAATCTGTACCTATTGTCTATTCATCAGGTACTGTGAACTATGACAGTTGACAGTGACGACAGTCAGTGTCATAAATCTCGAATGTCAATCAAATGAGTGTATGAATCAGTATGATGATCATATGAAGAGTATGAGTCTCACTGACTGTACTGTGTGATCAGTGTGTGTCAGTTTTGTGTAAAGTCACAGTGAAGTGTATTACTATTACGATCTAAATCTTTATCGACTAGATCTAGTTCTAAACGTTCTAAAATATAGATCTAGATCTAAATCTAGATTTCTAGATTTAGGCCTACTGATTTAGACCTATTTTCAATTTTCAAGTATTTTCAACATTTTGTATTGGTTGGTTGAAGTTGAAGTTCATTCAGTAACTGTACATACATTGTTACTGTACATCATTGTACACTACATTCTGTGTCTGTACCTGTACTGTTCCTGTTACTGACTGTTGTTACTCATTAGTATGAGTATCGTCCGTTACTGTGAGCGTGTATTGCAGATAGATACCCTAATAAATGCTTAATACTAAAAATAATAGGCCTATAATATTATAATAATGATATCTAGACCTGCATGACAGTATGATTATTTTCAAATTTTGACATGATGACCACATGACATTCAGATTCCCCCCCTATATCATATGTCATTCAGACATTTATAAATTATAAATATCAGGCGAAATAGCATGTCTGTTTTAATAAAGGGAAAATATAATATTTTGATAATAGGGGGCCTACAATTTGTGTCTAAGGGAAAAAGGCATCTAATGGGTTTGAACACACGCCTTCCAGCACTACATTAAATCTAACAGAAACAGAATTGACTGTGAATAGCCCTAATACTATACGTTTATTCCCAGTCGACTGGGAATAGACACTTCATTAAAAATATAAGCCTAATGCCCTTTAACATTATTTTAAAAATGCAAACACTTGTAAATTAAAGGAACAGTACCCATATCTAAAGTATTATACCAACATTATAATTTATATTATTACATGTTTTTCTAGAACTAGAAAATAGATAACCATCCTAACTAATTGCCATTTTTTTAAAAGGACTTGTAAATAAGTAATTGCAAGGTAAAAAATGGCTCTGTCAGTGGAGAAATTACTGACAGATGCTCACACACTCATCATACACTTAAAGGACCATGATAACCTCACCGACAGCATAATTGCATCTACACATTCGCTGTATAACAAAGTGGAGGCTATGAAACAGGTTGGTACATTTGTAATGATATTGATGATTTTATTTTATCTATCTACAGTGAATTCTTTTCACTTATTTTTTTAAACTGCTGATACTTCTTCTAAAATGTAGGTGTTAGTTTGTCTGTAGTAAAATAATACTGGTTTAGGTAATTACTAATAGTTAAAATTAGAAACTAATTTTAGTTAGCAGTTTAGTTTGTTACTAACAACCTAATACCACAATTTAAAAAAAAAGAAGAAAAAACAGATGACTGGTAGAGATCCAGGTGGTGTACATAGCAATAGCATTAGTACATCATAGCTTTAACATTAATCACCAACTTCTGGTCAATAAACCCCCCTTTGTATCACTGCCTCTTGTAACAATGTTGAATCAATGATTTCAGTATATGTAACGTTATATTAATACATGTTTAGTACCAGGATGACATTACAGAGCTGAATGAAATAGCTAAACACAGGCCAAGATCAACTTTAGTGTTAGGGATTGCCCAAGAAAACCGGCAGATTCGTGAGCTACAACAGGAAAACAGAGAACTTCAAGCAACACTAGAGGAGCACCAGTCAGCCCTGGAGCTTATCATGCAGAAGTACAGGGAGCATACAGTCAAACTCCTTCAGAGTAATAGATTAGAAAAGGCTATTCAAGAGAAAGATGTTGTAGATAAGGTAATGTTAGAAGTTGTGTTATGCTATTATTACATAAGGTTTTTCCAAGATTGAACCAACATATCTAGCAGTGTTGTGGGAATTATTGGGATGTGTGTGCTACATTGGGGAGGGCAGCTTAAGAAACTTGAAGTATGTAAAAAATATTTCACATGTGTTAAAAATAAAAAAAAAAATGATGAAAATAAATTAATAAGATATTTTCCCTTAGGATTATGGTTAATTCAGGAGGGGGGGGGGGTATTTTATGACATGACATGGGGTTATGGATTTTAAAATTGCAGGACATAATTTCTCAATGACCCCAATAACACTTGTTTAACTCGGGTATAATGATGTGTTGCTTTAATGATCCTTAGGATTCTGTGAGTCATCTGATGGATAAAATTGATGAAATGGCTGGTGTCATGCAGAAAGCTATCGAGGTAAAAAAAAGGAGTTGAGTTATGAAATATCTAAAGAGCAGTATTAATCTACTATTTTGCTAACATTTGTATAAATGCTATATTTATTCATTTTAAATAGTTTATTTTACACCAACCTAGCACTAAAATAATCCATAATATTGATTTAACACTATTTTAGTAATGACCAATAGTTTTATTGATGATTTATAAATGGTAGATTCTTTTACTTTTTAAAAAATAATTACGTTTTCTTATTTTTAATTTTCTAGGTAGATGAGAATGTGGGCTGCGCAGAAAAAGAACGACTTTCTCGCCTTGAGCTTGAGAACAAAGCCTTGCGAGAACTCCTGGAAATCTGCACCACTAGTAAAGAAAAAATTATCCACACAGAACCCAAGTTTGAGATCAAGAAAGAGGAGGAGGTTGATGATGATGATGAAACTACTGACACTGAAGGTGATTCTTCCGTCCTCCTTGCACCCGATAAAACTGAGGAACCAGACAAAAAAGAGACCCCTGATAAAAAGAAACCTGTGGGTGGGAGTAGAGAAACAACGCCAACGGGCTCGGGAACTAAAGCTGTCGGAGCTAGCAAGTCTGCGGGGGATATAAGGAAAGGTAAGACGAGCCCCACAATTGTGTCACCAACGGTCAAGAAAGCCACATCTGTTACTGGTATCAAGAAGGACAATGTGGTGAAGAAAAGCCCATCCATTGAAGCCAAGAAAGACTTAAAACCCAAGACTGTGGTTAAAACAGTCACTAAAAAATAACTCTTAAACATTCATATTTTACCTAATATTGGATTCCGTAACTAATTGAAGAAATGATACTGACGCTTTCAAATGCAGTTGTTTTCGCTTACTGTTGGATTAATTTTTCTTTTATATTTAAAAAGTGTACTGTACTGGTAGTCTCTGGTTGCATTGTGTTTCTCATCTCAGGGTTGCAGGTAATTATATTGGGGTGGTAGGTGATTATATTAGGGTTGCAGGTATTTATATTGGGGTTGGTAGAGTCCTCCAACAACATACAACTACTATAAAAGTACGCTATCAAACACTGCTAGTCCTTAATATTGTTGGAAGTGTAGTAAAATCTTCATTTCAATTTTTAAAAGCCTGTAAATTTAAAAAAACGTGATAACCTTTAATAAAAAGTACTTGTGGAAGTATAAATGTAGAGGGTTTACTATGAGTTTTTAAAATATTTGTCACATATTTATTTATCAGCCATGTTACTAGTTAGGCCTAGGGATAAAGGTTTTTCTGGTCTACAAATATTTACTTTACTGCTTACATAAATTATACATATGAATATGATGCCACACACTAGATAGTCATGAGAATGTAGCTAGAGAAGTATGCAGTAATACTTCTACCAAACTTATGTGATCTATGTACTTGAGTGCCCAGTGTGTTCAACATTAAAATGTTACTGAGACATTGTAGGCTTTATATAAAGATGATCTAGAATCAACTAAAAATTGGAACATTGTTGATCATGCTATGGAGTTATTCCATTTTTCTAAACCAGCATGCAATTTAATTATAAAATTGTGTGCATTGATTTTAGTTCTCAAGCATTAGTGAATTTGTAATTATATAACTACTGGGGTGTGGTAAAGTGCACCACTGCTAACCCACAAGTCTCTAGTTGGGTTCCCAGACTAGTTAAGGCATCTCTGAGTCTGCTCAGCTCTGATGGGTTCCTAACTCAGGTTAGGGAAAGTAAAGGCATTTGGTACTAGAACTGACCACATTATCTTTAATGTGTTTACTTTTAATTAAAAAAATATGCATGGTTTTGGACAATTAAATATATTTTTCTGTTAAGTAGTTTTACATTTCACAAATATAAAATGTAGTGTTTTATCAATAGACAAAAACTAATGTAAACCTAAAATCCATGTTAATAACGCATTCTATATTGCTAGGTCAGGTATTGTGATAAAAAAAAAAAACCAACACATTTTTTTAATGCAATGTTTAATGGTATGATCCAGATAATGTAACAACTTTTTGTGAGAATTATTTTGTAAATATTTCAAAATATCACAAGAATCACAAAAACTGATCTATAATTACCACTGTATTATAAGCTGTTCTCTTGACTTTTATTTATTAAATACATTTTTTTACCCAATTCATATTTGTTTATTTTCAATATTTTCATCTAACATTTTATTAGAAAAAGGTAAAAAGTGGATGTAGAAAATCCTCGTGCTAAAATTAAATGTGTCAAATTATTAATTTAAAAAATAGGATACATCTGATGAAAGTTCGGTATATGAATTTATTTGACACTTCTTTTTTCCTAATTTATGAATGAAAGACAAATCTTTACTAACAATTTGTTCGATTAGGTAACAACAGGTGGGTGATATACATCCAGTGTTTACACAGCTAACATTAACATAAGTATTTCAGCAACAAACATTTGGTAAATTCTGAGAGATTTATAGATCTCCAAAACAAGAAAGTTTCTTACATATAACTTCATTAAAAGTGTAAATTAGTCAGGTGCTAGTTAATTTTAAAGATAATAAAGTAATAATGTTATCTATCAAAGGAACATGAGTATTTTAAAACTGTACATTAAACAAAAATAAATACACCGAAATGATGAAGAGTGGTTGGTTAAAAAATAAATTTAACAAAGCATACATTGACATAATTATGTTTTATCCTATATACTGATTCTTTGCTATATTTTAAAGAATAAAAACTTTTTAGATGATCAGGATTATGCAACAGATTATGCAATATCAACACTTGAACAATTAGGTGCACCAAAAGAAATGTATCCATATAATTTATATACATGTTGATATTGCGTTTAATGTCATGGTTAAAGATTGGATATAGATACATTTTTTTATCTGAGTTATATTGGTTTCATTAAAACTTGACACAAGTAATTATTCAGCTTTTGACCTCAGCAAACAAGTACCATTGTACTTTAAGTTGTGTAAAAAATAAGGCAGAGATTTGTCAGAGTGTTACATCCACAATTGGTTACAAAGATAGAACTTTAATGTTAACACCACACAACTGAATTGGTGAATTGGTACATTATGCACAATTTAGAATATAAATCCCAGACTGGTGAAAGAAATTTTTTTTTTCAACAACTGATCATAATTCAGCATGATATATTAAAGATATAAAAATATAAGAAGATACTTTCTGGTACTTGATATATAAAACACTTTAAAACAGCGGTTGTTTATTCCCTACTGCAATCATTTGTTAATGTTTTTTTTAGTTTTTTTATGTATAGATTAATTACTATTTTGCTTAATTTTATCTAATAAGTTATCTACACAAGAAATAAAATATTAATATAACAGAAAACCCTCCTAAATTACAATCAAATAACAATCAAATTTATGGTACAAAAAATGGCAACAGTGTACAATGATACAAAATAATGTAGTTACCACAGAAACTTTTAGATTAATAATATACAAACTTTAGGGATAACTGCAATTCTCAAATTAATCTTACCAAAGTCAGCATTTTTCCATCTGTGCATGAAATAATGTATCTCCATCATTCACATGTTAGGTCAGCAAGTTTTTTTCACGCTGACCCTGGCTTGAACCTTGTGAGTTTTCATCAGCAGTTCCGTACGCTCGCCCGCCTGATCCTAACAGCTTCCTCCTCTCATCTGCCACGCTGGAACCGGTACTGGTGTTGTTTCTCTCTTCATCTTCAGCATCATACGAGTACTGGTTCGGGACTTGCTCAAGTGTGTGGGATCCTCTTCGCCACACATTAAAAGCTGGCTTGCCTTTTGCTTGCCTCCACTGTAAGCAGAACGAGGCCAGAACCAGAACAGGCCAGAGAACTGTCAGAACGATGTCTGTGGAATAACAAAATTGTATTTGGTTAAGGTTGTTGAAGTTTCTTTCGTTAGTTCTATAGTTACATACAGTATTTTCATTATTTATTTTTGCTGATATTGTTAACCAAAACAGTAAAAAAAAAGGCATTAATGAAAGACAATTTTGTTAGTCTTAGTGCATTAAAATAATACTATTAACATTTGCATAGTTTGGACAATTGTAACTAATTCCAGTTAAATAATGGAATTAAAGTAAAAAAAAGTATACCATTTAATTTAAAAAAATATATATTATAATTACGTGGTTTGTATTAAAGGAAACATTTTTAAAAACAAGTCAAGTTAAAAAAAAGTATAATTACCAAGTGTGTAGTAAGGAAAAACAACTTTTACATCTAAATAATTGGATTGTGTTTGATGATAAATAGAATTTAGGAATATCAGTTTCAAACTGGATTGAAATGGGATGGCTATTGACAAGAGCAGCATAAATGCACCAACTAGTGCACAGGATAGTATGCTCAACTGTATAGAAAAAGATGCAAACAATTATATTTAAAAAAAACCAACTTGTATATCTATAAATAAAATTCTATTCAGTTTTTAAAATCCTGGCACAAAGGATGGTTAAAGAAAAGTACTCAAAGAAACTTCAAACAATTACAATGTTTATTGCAATTTTCATAATTTGTTGAATCTTTGGTTGAATATCCTAAAACAGAATTAATCTGGTAACTTTTTAAGGCCATATTTTTTTTTAAAAAACATGTTTTAGATAAATAAGAAACCCCCCCAAAAAATAACTATGTGTTTTATGAAACCCTGCTTACCACTTTAGTAAAAGCCATAAGACCAACTGTAAAAATCAGAATGACACAAGTAAAACCCATGCCATAGTTTAATTCTGTAAGCCACCAGTCAATGTTAGCTGTAAGAGAATTAAATTTTATCAATATTACAGTATACAAGAGTTCAATCAATATTATAGTATCAAGAATACAATCAATATTATAGTATCGAGAATTCAATCAATATTATAGTATCAAGAAATTCAATCAATATTATAGTATCGAGAATTCAATCAATATTATAGAATCAACAATTCACATGAATAGCCAAAAATAGTTGCTTGTATCAGATAATGTTTAAATATATTCCACAGGCTAAACAACATGAAAGAAAAATGATGTTTAAATTTCTGAATAACCAACAAAATGAAACATTATTTTTCATCCTCAAATGTTTTATCTAATTTTTAAAACATTATTAATTTAAAACATTTTTAGTTTTAGAAAACATTATCCTTTTTTTTTCTACACTAGATTGAGATAAAAATCATGATAGAAAATTTTCTGATTGACATCTATATCTTCTTTGTAATTTGTTCAGGTTAAAATAACAATTTCTATATGTTACAATTTAATCTGAAAGCAGCTTAATTTTGTTGCTTTGTTTTTTTTTTATCATGTCTATAAGACACCACCAAAGATAATATTTGGTCAAAACTACAAACAAAATACAAAAAATAATGAAACATGGTATAAAAAGATATGACATACCTAGAGGTGTGAAAAAGACAACAGATGCAATCAAATATCCAGAGCACAGTCCAGCCAAGAACACTGAGATAATGGGGAACTGGATAAAATACCAGAATGCCAGCCACAACAACCCACCAACCACTCCTAAACCCAAGGAAACTGGTATCTTGACTAGAAAAAATACATTTAAAAAAAAATAAAAATGATAATGCTGGTAGTGATACATTCTTAGAAGTAACTGCTAATGAAAATAACATAAACATTATTTTAAATAAGCTTATAGTTTAAAGACAACCACAGAATTCAAAACTGATTAAACACTTGAATGGATTATTTTTTATAAGAAAACTTGATCTTTGCATCAAGTAAATGATTTATCTATGAAAAAAAAAAAGTCTTTACTTGAATCTTCATATGAGTGTGGTATTGACAACAGAATGTATATCAATAGAGCAGTGAAGATATATCCAAAGACAAATTGAGCTGAAATAAAAACATTAACCATAAATGCTTTTCTCGAACAATGAGGAAAATATTATAATATAATAAATCAATCTAGATGAAATTTCAAAATCCTACAACAAAATAATAAGTGAACAAAATCTAATTTATTTTTAAACTGAGTTCAATATAAAACTAAGTCAACAGATAGCATTTTATATTGAACAAATGTAAATATAAAATAATATTGGCAATAATTACTTACTTGTTTTAAAAAACTGATGTCCTACAAGAAGCAGAAAGATACCAAATACACCAACAGCTATGGACCAAAAGATTTCCTCAATTGAAGCTGCCCAAAAAGATTAAGTAAAATATCAATAACACAACATTTTTATTACAATACTCAACATAAATATAGGGAATATTTAAAAAAATAAAATTTTGAGCTGTCATGATGGAATGCAACAGTTTTACAATAAAAATATAGATAGATACTGATGATAAATTAGATTCCATTTCACATTTTTTTTTTCTATTTTTAAAAATGTAACAACTAATAGTTTATGAGATCTTTAACCATCTTTGGGACATTAAAGTAAGTACGTAACACTGAACAAATTCGGATATTATTTGGTTGTTATAGATTCACCAATTCTCCAATAACAAATGTAATTTTGAATATTTAAAAAAAGTTTCAAAACTTGTAAGCTTTTGTAATTTAAATCACAGTGATATTTAGCATAAATATGATTTGTCTTTGCTTTAATCTTTTGTGGACAAAACTTTAAAAAGAATAATTTGTTTTAATTCTAATATGACCTTTCAAAGTTCATGAAAAATTAGGAGTAGGGGTAAAATTGTTTAATATTTTTAAAATTCAAGAATAATTTATTATTGTGCAATGCAAAAGATGTGTAAACTTATTGTGATTTGAATAATAATAATAATAATAATAATAATAATAATAATAATAATAATAATAATAAAGTTATAAACATATTTCAGTCTAAAAATGTGGAGAAAAGAAAACCTGCAAAAACTGCCTGGTTTCAGTAACCAATAGAAAAGAATGGTTTATTAAAATGTAGCAATTTGTAGATAAAAATAATGAAACTATGGAAAATATAAAGAATAATCCATGTTTTTAAGTGGTTAAAGCTGATGCTATTGACAAGTAATGGACAGTGACAATATTCTAAAATTTGAAAAAATACAGCTTGTTTATTTAGTCCAACTCAGATATTGTTTTCAGTATAAATTTGAAGGATATTGTTATAAAGTAGCTTAAATGGAATAATAGTATCAGATAAAATGCTTGTAAAACGATTGTTTCATAGGTCGGAGAATCAGGTGAACTATTCTTTACCTCTCCATATTCAAGGTATATTTCATTTTGTTTTTTAAAACAGCATCGCAAAATATAAAATAAAATACTAACTTTGTGTAGTGCATTCTTCTTTTTCAAAACTGCAACCATATGAAACAGCAGTTGTGTACGCTGCACTCCTTCCTGTGTCTTGCCTGGTCACCACAACAGCATACAGCGCCCCCTGGTTGGCCTGAGACATGACAGACAATATGGACTTGGCTGATGGGCCATCTCTGGTAGAAACAACCTAAGAAAATACAAAATTTTTTAATAACCAATCAAATTGTAGGCTACACTTTGAAAAACATTTAAAAAATATAAAGTTAAAATGTATGCTTTAGACTACTAGTTTAGATGTCAATAAGAATAAAACTGACGACCATCTACAAAAAATATTTTCTTTCTATAAGTTTAAAATGCAAAATTTCAGAAGTGATTTTAAGATTTTAATTTAAAACTTTTGATTTTTATCTTTTTTTACAAGCATTTTTGTTTGGAGATAAATGAATTTTGTTTTTATAAGTATGCTAACTGTTTTTAGATATGTATGAATAAAAATTATGAAATTTGATAAAATATATTGTCTTGATAAGCATGCAGTTATTATATCTATTAAAATAATAATAATAAAAAAATTAAATCCTATAAGTTCATTTTCTGTATATTTACCTTAACAGTAAGGTTTTTTATTTTTAGGCATGAAGGATTTTTTTCTAATGTCAGTAGAGGTTACATTATTTGCAGTTAATTTTGATTGATGGGTAATAGAATAAAACAAGGATAGATATGTTTTTTTTTTAATAGAATGAATAAGAGAATTAAGAATTACTGAGTAACTGCTGATAGGTATTTAACATGGACATGTGGATTATGTTAAAATTCAAAATAAATTGTTGTACAAACCTTACTGCCATACTTTTTAATGTTGACTGGGTCAATCATTTTCTTCACGCTGTTAATAAATTCATGCTCAGACTGGTCTCCTTGTGCGAGGTAGTAGACGTAAACTTCATAGGTGAGATTGCTTTGCACCTGTAATAATAAGAGCATCAGTCACCCTAAACATCATGAGCACTTAATGACAGTTTTTATGTGGTTTTTAATACACCCGCTGTTCAAGAGACCATTTAGATCAGATAGGAACCTGAGACTGATTTCAGCAAACTCAGCTGTAATGAGGAACTGGCATCAGCTTGGGCATATGGACACGAAACTGGTGAAGTAGATTTTTTGTTTGTTTGTATAACAGACTGTCAATTCTCAAACAGTGATTTTACGATGTAATAATCTTTTCCTGTTCATGCTCAAGACACATGAGGCAGATGAAGTAGAGTTCATCTGTAGCAATGACATCAGGGAATAGTGTGGTCAGCATTATGGCCAGTTAATTTAGTTTCCCTAACATGTTAATATAAAGTAGTTAAATGAGTAGGCCTATTTTTAAATAAACTTATTACACAGTTGGGGGCCTACCTTAATTTTAAACAAATAAACAGAATATAAATTATTAAAATCTCCATAAAATTTTCTGTTCTTTGAATATCTACTTGGCATACAATCAAATTGTTTTAATTCATCTACTACTTTTCATAATAATAAAAAAAAATTAGACTTACTATTTTATTTTCACAATCTGGTAGCGGAAGGCCCTGGCCAACTGCCACGTTGGCCCACTGGAACCAAACATCGGTTCTATAAGGCTTTGTTAAAAGAACAATGGATGGATCAATTGGAAGATTAAAAACTTGGTTGCAACCGCCTGGCAATGGGTCTGTAAGAAATTAAGATAAGTGTATGAAATTGGATAACTGGCTAAAAAAATTGCATTATTAGGTAAAAAATGTGCTAGTATAGTCAACAATCTATTCTATCTAACACAAAAAAAATAAATAAAAAATAAACGAAACTAAACAGTATAAAGAATTTAAGTCTAAAACACAAGAAATAGCAATGTACAAATTATTTATAGAGTTTTTAAAATTTTACTCTTAATAATGATAGCTCTTGTTGATTGTAAACAGATATTCCAAATTAAAAATAAACAACCAAAGAGTCAATATTTTTCACTATATTACACAGTAATACACTTGAGTTTGAATCCAGGTTTAAGTCCATATAATGAAGAAAGGGTCTGAGTCCATCATGTTAGGGAAAATAAAGGCGGCTGGGCATAGTGCTGACGACATCATCCCTTTATATCCCAAGGTCACAGAAACAGGTGAACTATATTTTACTTGCCCCACTGACAGTCAGGTTCAAAAGGGAACATTACTTATATTACAGTGTGTACAGAATAATCCACAACAATAAAACTCTTTTCTTTAAAGACAAGCGATGCCATAGAAATTAAGTTTTTTACCATTCGAGTCATGGAAATCCATCAACGCCACTGCTGTGACATTATCTGGTCCACTGACCCGCATATACAGTGTTACATTATCTTGCTTGGGCTGTAGTATTGTCAGTATGCCAACACTTGTGCCAGTCTTGGTCGTGTCAGAGCCAAAAGATGGTTCAGAGGACAATGACAAATTGCTGATTTGTGTGTGAAACTGTAAGAAAAAAAAAAATTAAAATGTTATTAGTTACTACTTTTTTAGACCTGGCGTTGATAAGTGGCAATAGGAAAATAGACAGAATATACAAATTACCTGAAAAGTAATATAGCTGAATCCATAAAATGGACTTCTGAGCCATACAGTGGTTGTTTTGTTGGCTAGTATTGTGATGACGGAAATAGAACTATCTAGCACCAGCTCACCTTCTGAAAAGTCCAATTTAAAAGAATTGTAATTATCTGTATGCTAATTTGTTTATTTATGATCATCAATATTCTCATGCCTATAGAGAACACTGACAGTCTTTGTCATGTTTTTTCCCATCATTCTATGGCTCTACTTTATTAATGGATACGTTTTACTAATTTATATACAAATGACAAGTATTGTTTTGATGTGGTAAAATAAATAAATGAACAGCAAACGTGATGGAGAATATTATCAAACTATATATATTAATTTAATATATTTGGTTATGTTAATTTTCTAAATTTAATTAAATGAATAACCATTTGAAATTAAGGGGAGGTAATAAAATGTTCTGCTTGCTCTTTTCATTGTTGTCTGTAAACTGTTGTCATGGGGGGAGGGGGGGGGAGGAGTGGAAAGTGAGGGTGAGGATAATTGTCCTTCATGAGCTACTGATAGTGTTTTAAAGCAAAATATTCAGTAGCAACAGTAGTAGTAGTAGTAGTGTCGAATTCAAAAATTATGAATTAGGTCCTACTAAAAATAGGAATTAAACTAAATAGTGGCGTATTATGCTACGTCACGGGTCAGCTCGTAATGGTCTTACTATATGATGTAGTATTATGTGTATGGGGCCTATACCTATAGCCTAATAATAATAATAGGACTAATAATAATAATTTAATTGGGCTAATTTTACTAATTTAGTAATTAGGCCCATGTCTATTTTAAAATTTATAGAATAAATCTAGATCTACCTGCTAAAGTTGCCGAAGGAGAGCTGAGTAGGAAAATACCAGCAACAAAAATGACACAAAAATTGTGCATTCTGTTATCAAATAATTTCATTTTTTGTGGTCAAGTTAACACAAACCAGTGAAACACATTTTTACACTTATAAACTAGATTTCTCTAGGCCTACACTAATGAGTCTAATACTCTAATAGAATGTTATTTTGATTTTGACTGAAATTTTGAGACATTATTTTAAATCTTTGTTTTGTAACACATCAGAAAAAATATGAGAATTTCTAAATTTCTGAGAATGCAGAAGATTAAGATTAAAAATATTAAAATAAAATAAAAAAAAAGTCGTTTTTTTCTAGATCTAGAACTAGATCATCATTCTATCTCATGAAATATTGTTTTTAAAGTATTTTAACGTTAAGTAGATCAAGAATATGTTATAGATCTACGTAGGTTATTGTTTACAAATAAATTATTTTATAATCCACTATTCAGTGACTATTCTGCCGTTCTTTTGAACAACAATGTTTTTCTTCCGATTTCTGTCACAAGGGTAAGCACTCTGGAAATGTTACATTGGTGATACTTTGATTACCTCACCTTCTATTGTAAGCCGTATCTCACATATTATTTCACAACATAGATCTAGTAATGTAGACCTGTTATCTTTAACCCGTATCCACAGATTAGATTGTAAAACGTTAACAGCCCTACGGTCTAAAATAGATAAACGTCGGGATGTAGTCTTAAATATAGACCTATAGATATCTTAGAAGAAAAAAGTTTAAAAACTCCAAGGGCGTGCGTTTCTACATTTGTATTTGGAAAAAGATATATGCCTAGAGTTTCTTTTAGGCTTCTTTTTGATGCATCTCTTATTGCGGTTGCGACAGGTTTTTTTTTTAAATTTGTTGTCGCCCCCCTCCCCCTTAAAAGGGTGTCAACCGATGCGGACCGAACCCCTCCTGTGATTTTACTGTCTAGATCTAAAACAAATAAAAGTCTTGCAAGGGAATGATCAGGTGTTTTTATTTTATATATGTGTATACATAGAGGAAGGGTAGGGGGTATAAAAGTTGACTAAAATTTATGGACGACACCTCATACTAAACGGGAGAGAAATCACGCTCAGACTGCATTAATTCTCAACAGTAAAAAGAACTTTATTACTTTATGATTACAATATTCACATTAATAATCTACGAGTTTCCCCTAGACAAAAAACGAAAACACAAAGCCCACTGATAGGACTATTACCTTTTATAATAAAATTATCAGATACTGATTAACCTTCAGTCAGTTCAATAGCGTGTAGCGAGGCTGACTACACACTGAAACTCGTAGACACAGACCGCCCATCCAATCGTTACAAAACGATTTTTGGAAGTGTTTTATTTCCTTATGTGGGAGACTAATATGACGGGAGTATTGTAAAACAGGAAGGAAAACTCGGGGGGAAATGGCTCTCAGAAACTGGGTAGGTTGTAAGGATGTTTGTGTACGTTGTGTCTTCATCTGTTTAATTTATGTCCGTGTTAACACATGTCCGTGTTAACACAGGTCAGTGTTTAACATACACATGTGTTTAACATAGGGGTCATCACACCTCAGTCTACAACCCCCATTAAAATTGCAGTTGAATTTTTCTTAAAACATCGATATTTTTCCAAAATCTTGTCTGAACTCTGTCAAAATAGAGTATTTTAATCAATTCCTATTAAAACAGTTTTCTAAAACGCGAAATAACGTCTAAAATAAAATTCGTTTTCTAACATTGCTTTTTTATACTGCAAAAGTGTTACGTCGCACGATCTGAACCCCCCCCCTCCCCCTCATCACACACCGTTACAAAACTACCGTCCCCCTTCCCCCCTACGAGTGTGAAAATTGGTTTCATACTGAAATCCTGGCAATATTACTACAAAATTAACAACACAATTATTTACAACTGCACTATGGTCTAGATCTAGCTTGCTGTTAGATTTAGAATGCATGAGATCGGAGTAAAATTAATGCCACTTGTTGTCAAGATTAGCTAATTTAGTGAATTTCTATTTAATTTAATTTAATTGGAGCGGCGTCATTTGGTTTTAATGTCAAGGACGAGACTAGATTCAATAAAGCGTTCAATAAGTTCGATTTGTTTCATATAGTATGTAAGGGAAGCTATCAGAAAATTATTTTACAACACTTTAGTTTCATAAGTAGCGACCCTTGGTTGATACCATTTTAAAAATCTTTTTGTATAACAGCTTCTCTAATGTTGCTATTTTTTAAAATAATAAAAAGTGTTTTTATTAATTATTATTAATTGGTTTTCCGTTTTAGAAATAAAACTAATTATTCAGTGAAATTTAGGCAGCAAAAATAACTAAGACACTTAATATTTTCAATTTTCAATTTTCATTGTAGCCTATAGGCCAACCTTATTGATGTATTTTTGTAATCTAAGTAATTTAAAGAAAACGTTTGGTAGAAATGTTTATTTTCTGTAGTCTGATTCTTTATGTTTCTTTACTTCTCGTTTTGTTTTGCCTCACAGTTTTGCTGTGTCTTATTGAAAAAAGCTTTTCTATAATCTCTGTTGTTTTTGTTTCCTCTTAGATTGGCCTATTTTTAATGGGAGCCATCAATAACCTCCCTTATGTTATTGTTAACTCGGCTGCTAGTACGATCACTGACAGGTAAATCTTTTCATTGTCTTATAAGTCTGGGAGGTAGATAAGTGGAGGGGTAAAAAGTGTATGTGTTTTTATGAAAGGGGTGGGGGGGGGGGGGAGGAGTAAGGAGTTACATTTTTTAATTTTTAGATTTTATTTTTTCTGTTGGTAGTTTCTTTTAGACATCTTATTAAGTTTGTTATTTGTTCAGTAGCTGTTGTATTAATGTGACTTTAAATGTACCACCAAATGTGCCATTAACTGTGATACGAACGTGATGTTAATTATATTAAATGCTCAAACTACTACACTGGGCGTGAAAAAAAACAAGCCTGCACCGTAAAACAAGCAATAAACAGATCTTATCAATAAACTAGAAAATAATCCACAACAAAACAAGTCTCAATAGAAAATAATCCACAACAAAACAAGTCTCACTAGAAAATAATCCACACAAAAAAACAACTCTCCCTAGAAAATAGTCCATAAAAAACAACTCTCCCTAGAAAATAGTCCATAAAAAACAAGTCTCACTAGAAAATAATCCACAACAAAACAAGTCTCACTAGAAAATAGTCCACTACAAAACAAGTCTCACTAGAAAATAGTCCACTACAAAACAAGTCTCACTAGAAAATAATCCACTACAACCCACGAACCTACTCTGCTTTCAGGTTTAACGAGAAGAACCTTGTTGGTGTTGTGTTCGGTGCAAATGTTTCCCTCTCAATGCTTGTAAAATGTGAGGAGTCGTTTTGTTGACAGCCTAGGTTTTAGATAGTTTGTTACTATTTTGGGGGGGGGGGGGGAAGTAAGGGGACAATGATAAATGTATATATTTCTATCTCAATTTAATTAAAAAAAAATTTTGTCCGAGACGCGTGGGCAATTTAATTTTTATTTCATTTGATTCTACCTGGCAGTAAAAATTGTTGTATTGTAAATGAATTAAAAAATAAACAGTTGGCGAGGTCCTGATCACAAAAAGTTTTTCTATCCAGGGAATAAATACTTGGTTTAATGACCGAATACGCTCCGCTGTAAGAACTTAGAATTTTATTAAAGACCAGGTGTTAAAGCGCAAACAATACAAGAATAAAACGGATCATGGAAAATATAACATTATTTAAAGTAAATAAGAAAAACCAAGCATATGAAAAGTTAAATCAGTCGTCAATATTTAAACTTCAATAACTAAAAAATGTTAATAATTAAAGAAATGTGAATAATTTAGTAACGTGTTAAGTTAATTAAACAAATGTGAATTTAACAAAGGTAAATAAAAAATAAATGTGAATAGCTTATTGGGTATGTCTAAATAATGAGAATAATTAAAACATGTAAATTACTAAACACATTTTAATAAGTAAATAAATAAGAATTGCTAAACAGATGTGAATAAATTAATAAATGTGAATACTTCTTTTTTACAAATGTGAATAACTTAAAACATGGAAATATTTTTACATATGAGAATAGTTTAAGAAATGTAAATAGCTTAACAATAGTAAATTATTTTACAAATGTAAATAACTGCAAACGTATTGAGTAATTATTCAAATATGAACTTGGCGATGCCAGTTTCTCAGTTCTCCTCATCTTTCCACAGCACTGAACACATTTCTACTGTTGAAAGTCTCCTACACCATACGTTTCATCGCCAATGGACTCATTATGCTTGTGGGCAAGAGAATCATAGCTTTAATCCTTTAAAATTGTGTATTGTAGCATATAGGCTTAAAACCCACCAACTAAAACCAATTTTACATTTTATATTTTTATTCCAATCTTAAAATGAAGACTACTTTTCTGAAGGGACAGGGTGTCATTCATTTTATTTTTACATTCTTACATACTTTTAAAAATTCTGCATTCTATAAATGTGGAGCAACTCTAAATGAACATACGTTAAACTTATAATGTAAGACATTGCTAAAACAATACACACTAATAACTGCTTTGTAACTTTGAATGATGTTTTAATTTTTTAACCTCAGGACTTTTTGGCATTGCCTATGCTTTTAACTTTGGATTCGCAATCGCCTGCATAGTAAGTTATTTGAACATTAATTTAAAAAAAGCGATTTTCATCTTCTGGAAAGGAACGCTTTTAGAATTTTTTTTTAATTAATTAGATAAAAATATCTAGCTTTTAAATACAGAAATGATAATAGATGATGAATGCTGAATTGACAAACAGAGCATTGAACTTAAACTGACCTTTTCACACAAGATCACTACAAGAAACTGAATATTTTACTGCAAACCCTAGAATAGAAATGACTAATTTTTTGGGTTTAGTAGTGTTAGTTCTCGGGTTAGGTTAAATGATGTTATTCACGGTAAAGGTTTAATTAGAGGTTTCTATGCTTTGTACAATTAAGAAAAAGGCCATCAATATTAGTAAACTTATATTTTATATTTTAAAAAAATTATCAGATAATGACGAGATTTATTTTTCGATATACAGGCTGTTGTTGGCTCCAGTTCGGCTTTTGGAGAAAAGTAAGAAAAATTTATACATGAATTAAGGTAATCTGTTAACGACATAAATCACTTGCACCACGCTGAAATCACACCAAAGAGTAGTTTATATCGAAATTAGCAAAGACAATCAAACATCAACAAAAGTGTATAACACGAGTTTAAAATGTTGTAATGATAATGCTATACTCTATCAAATCAAGTGTCACGCTGGGTCTATTGTCACGGTTTCCAAGTTCGCTGGTCAACGCCTGGTCAAGCGGAACAGGAATGGCTGGAGTTTTGGGCGCAGCACTATATATCATCTTTGGTTAGTCCTTGTAATTCAATAATTGCACAACTTAATCATTCCAAGTCTTTTAAAATGTATATATATATATATATATATATATATATATATATATATATATATATATATATATATATATATATATATATATATATATGTTTCTATATTTTTTGACACTATGTGACTAGGGGTATAAATTCATACGCTTATCTAATCAACACTATTTATAATTTATACAACTCTAGGTTGTGTGGTGGGCAATGGAGGCGATAAACAGGACAAGCTACAGACTCTAACAAAGTAAGGATGACATATCATATAACCCTAACAAAGTGAGGGTGACATTTGACATAACCCTAACAAAGTAAGGCTGACATTTGACATAACCCTAGCAAAGTAAGGCTGACATTTGACATAACCCTAACAAAGTAAGGCTGACATATCATATAACCCTAACAAAGTAAGGCTGACATTTCACATAACCCTAACAAAGTAAGGCTGACATTTCACATAACCCTAGCAAAGTAAGGCTGACATTTGACATAACCCTAGCAAAGTAAGGCTGACATTTCACATAACCCTAACAAAGTAAGGCTGACATTTCACATAACCCTAGCAAAGTAAGGCTGACATTTGACATAACCCTAGCAAAGTAAGGCTGACATTTCACATAACCCTAACAAAGTAAGGCTGACATATCATATAACCCTAACAAAGTAAGGCTGACATTTCACATAACCCTAACAAAGTAAGGCTGACATTTCACATAACCCTAGCAAAGTAAGGCTGACATTTCACATAACCCTAGCAAAGTAAGGCTGACATTTCACATAACCCTAACAAAGTAAGGCTGACATATCATATAACCCTAACAAAGTAAGGCTGACATTTCACATAACCCTAACAAAGTAAGGCTGACATTTCACATAACCCTAGCAAAGTAAGGCTGACATTTGACATAACCCTAGCAAAGTAAGGCTGACATTTCACATAACCCTAGCAAAGTAAGGCTGACATTTGACATAACCCTAGCAAAGTAAGGCTGACATTTGACATAACCCTAGCAAAGTAAGGCTGACATTTCACATAACCCTAGCAAAGTAAGGCTGACATTTGACATAACCCTAGCAAAGTAAGGCTGACATTTCACATAACCCTAGCAAAGTAAGGCTGACATTTCACATAACCCTAACAAAGTAAGGCTGACATTTCATATAACACTAACAAAGTAAGGCTGACATTTCACATAACCCTAACAAAGTAAGGCTGACATTTCACATAACCCTAACAAAGTAAGGCTGACATTTGACATAACCCTAACAAAGTAAGGCTGACATTTCACATAACCGTAAAAAAAGTAAAATAACTCGAATTTGTTTAGTTTAGAAGTTGGTTTAGGATTAGATTTGTGCATATTTTACAGTGTTCACAGTAAACTTTTGTTTTGTTTCTATAAATGTTTACGACCGATCTTACACGTACGCTTTATATCTAAGAAATTTTGTCGTGTTTACTGTAAACTCTCGTTTTATTTCTAAAAATGTTTACGACCGACCTTACAGGTACGCCTTCCTCCTTACCACACCTGTGGTGTTGATCTACTGGCTGGCCTACTTCGTGGTGGTCAAACGTCCGGCAGAAACTGTCGAGAACAAACACACAGACAGTGACAGCCAGTGCATCAACACAACCACGGACAGCGACATCAACACAACCACGGACACCGGGAAAGAAATAGCACCAATCCAGGGTGACGAGGGTAGGATTTTCTTGCTGTAAATAATTTAAATGTGTGACGCTCAGCTTCAGGGTAATCTAAATCTATAGTCAAATTTAGATTTGTTTAAAGTAAAATTCACTTTTCCAACATGTAAGTCCATGGGGCAAGTGAAATAGAGTTCACATGTTTTTGTGACCTCGGCATGTGAAGGGATATATTTGTGTGCTGGACATACACAATTTTATACTGAGACAACAATAATTGCTGTTCAAGCACAATTAAGCCACAACCTTGTTATAGCTTTAGCTACGACAACAGTGGGCAATTTCTTTTCCTTTCTAATGTAAATAAAGAACAATCTCATCTTTATATTATGCAAAGAATGATGCGCTTATTTTCTCGTTCTCACCGCCATGCAATTCAAAATGTATAACCTTTACGATCAACTGTAATTATGCAAATTGTAGTTTTATTTCTGTGATATGAAATCTCTCAGGGAACAGAGAGCATTAGTTAGGCCTTGAATTGAAGCCAAAGCGTTCTTGATGGAACAAATTATGGGTAAAATTGTGGACAACTGCACACACAGTATTTCATATTTACCAGCGAATAATAATCGAATATCTTAACAATTGTGTTTGGCCGCCATTGTGGGATACACTGTAAAATAATAGTTAAGACACAGGACCCAACTGAGAGGCATAGAGTCGAGTTTGTTAGGGAAGTGAAGTAGGAGCCCTTTGCTCCTCAGTGACCTCAAAGGATTAAGTAGAAGATAGACAAAGTGATACCTAATTAGGCCTTCACGTATTTAGATTTTCGATGCTGTTTTTGTCAGAATATTATATTATCGCAAACATCGATTGGAGACGTTATTTTCGATCTGATAAATTTTAGCAGTGTTGTAAGAATATACGTTTTTACATTTAAAAAAGATGGAATAAATTTTTTTCCTCTGCACGTATGTCTTTACAGATGACGTGTCTGAGAATCAGCCTTTGATTAGATCAGAAAGTGGATGTCGTAGACTGTTGCGCTGTTTAAAAATGGTTCTTTGGTTGGGCATCAATGTAAGTCAACTACCTATGTACCCGTGGTTTACATTCAATATACAAATTTTATGACAAGCTGAAGACAATAGCCTAAATAATAGGTGGAATTTATTGTTTTTGTTTAGGTTACCAATTGACTGCATTTTGCCTCTGCTGAACATGCTAACGATCACAAACCTATATTGTCTAATATTTTACGTTCCCATATAACTTTGACTTAGTTTGTCCTATTAGTACATTCTCCCAAAAAAAAGACTAGATAGACAATTAATGAAATTGTCACATTATTCCCAACTTTTCTCGTTATTGAAGAGCCCCTATATCAACGGTACCCAATGGTTTTTTTTTTCAAATATTGAATATTAAACCTTTTGATGCAAATAACAACTCTTCAGCATCTAATTTCAGTCTTACAGTACCCCTAGTTTTCCCTAGGTTTAAGATGGTAAAGATGTTGACTTAACTATCAAACCCAACAGATTTCAATCATTCAGCACACCTGGTTTTTCTTAGAGTTTTAGATGATGCAGTGTTCAAGCAAATTTTTTCCCCAGCTTAAAAAAAAACCTTACCACACCCTTAGGTTTTCTGAATGTTTATAAGTTGATGCGGTGTTCATGCGCATTTCTTCCCCAGCTTTAAAAAAAAACCTTGCCACACCCCTAGATTTTCTGAATTTTTATATGATGCGGTGTCGACTCTAATTTCTCCCCCCCCCAGCTCTGCGCGGTGTACGTGTTCGAGTACGTCCCACAAGCCTGTGCCGCCAAGGTCCGTCCAAGTAAAGAGTACCACATCGGGTGCCCTGAGTTGTATGCCGCTCTACAATTGTGCTATCAGGTTGGTGGTGCTGTAGAACTTCTGTTATATCAGGTTGGTTGGTACAGTATATAGTACTGTTCAGGTTGGTTGGTATTTTAGCAGTACTATTTTATCAGGTTGGTGGTGCTATATACACTCGTGTTATATCATGCTGGTGGTGCTCTACACAGTACTGTTATATTTGGTTGGTGGTGTTCTATACAGTTCAATTATATCAGCTTGGTGGTGCTCTATACAATCCTGTTATATCAGGTTGGCTGGTATTTTAACAGTACTATTATATGGTAGTGCTTTAACAGTACTATTTTATCAGGTTGGTGGTGCTATATACAGTACTTTTATTTTAGTTTAGTGGAGCTCTATAGAATAATAATGGTATTATGATGATGTTACTATAATAATAGTTATATGAGCCTGACTAGTTGTTGTGAATGGACTTTAGTGTATTGAATGAGTTCAAGATTATGTGTGTGGTTGAACGGGGTTAATAAAAAATTCTAAATGCGTGATAAAGGAAATAAGGATGTGACGTAGGAGAGTATGTTTTGGTTGTTGGGAAGAAAGTAGAAGACAGCAGTGGCGTAGCCAGGATCGTCTCAAGGGGGGGGGGGGGGGTTCCAATTTTTACCCGGGGACAAACTTTCGATTTGCACCCCCCTCAAACTTTCGATTTGCACCCCTCTCAAACTTTCGATTTGCACCCCCCCTTCAAACTTTCGATTTGCACCCCCCCTCATACTTTCGATTTGCACCCCCCCTCATACTTTTTATATATACCGAGGGGTCTATGGGGGGGGGGGTTATGACCTCCCATAACCCCCCCCCTGCCTACGCCACTGGAAGCCAGTCTTAGTCTTGTTGTCGTTGTGTTAGGAAGTCTTCGTCCTGTGTCTGCCGTTGATTTAGTCGTCGTGTAAAGTTGATGTAATAAAATTATAGAAATGAAGAAGGCCGCCTTGTCTCGTCTATATTCGATCGTCCTACCTCGTTCGTCCACGTTCAGCATCGACCCTGTCCAAGCGCTCGCATTATAACATCACAACACTAGTGAATATACTTAAGAATATATCACACAGCTTAACCATTGTTATGTAAACTCCTAAATCTTGATCAGCTCAATGAAAAAAAAACCCAACTTTTTGATAAATGTATAAAGTGTCTTTCTTACTTTCGCTACGTAAATTTTCAGTTTCTATGGATGTTACTTTATTTAAATAAAAAAAAAGCCCAACAAAAACTACATTAAGTTTTATTGTATATACAACCAACTACTACTTCAATATTGTTATAACAAAAACTCTTAGCGAGAAAAAGCTGTTATCTTCTACTTTAATAAAAAAAATTGTTAGTTTTCTTGGCACAGATTCATATTTGTGGTACACTCGCCTTCTAAATAAACTATACTTTTTTTATATGACCATCATGTCTGATAGCGTGTTTAGAATTTCGCTTCACTTAATAAATGTTATATTTTAATCAGGCAGGAGTTTTTGTGTCTAGATCCAGCGTCCAGCTTTATCGGATAAGGAGAGTAGAAATAATCACCGCCTTACAGTTCGTTAACATGATCCTATGGATTATGGATGTCCACGTAAGTTGGATAAAAATTATTAATTGACGCCGCTAGGTAGTGTGTCATTCCCTTTATCAATTCTTTGCGTTTTCATTTTGGTGTTATATTCCCTCCAACAACTTATTACTTGTAATGAATATATTATTTTTTTAACTTATGTTTTAGTAGTACATTTTTGCGATTATTCTAATTGGTGTAACCATCTAAATCACGGGTTCCCAACCTGGGGGTCGCGACCCCCCTGGGGGTCGCGAAGGGCTTTCTGGGGGGTCGCCAACTGGTATAATAAACCTTAGTAATTTGAAACAAAACATAAATATTTACAAGAATTTTTAAAATTCGGCTTTACTAAAATCACTGGAAAGGGAATAGAGAAGAAGCAAAGCGTACTGTACAAAGTTTTTCTCAGTCACGAGTTTATGATATGGAGTTCTTTCGTCGGTATGAAGCTAGTTGCAAACGTCAGAAGAATCTGCATTGACGCATTATCCATTCTCTTCTTTCCTCGATGTTGCCAGCATTCACGATGAATTACAAGATGAATTCTTTGATTTGTAGAATGATTCCGCGTAAGATAAAAAACTGCACACTCAATTTTGGTGTAGTAGGCTATTCACCATTCATACCCAAACGTAAAATTGATTGACTTTTCGAGAATAGATTTTCAACACTATTTTTCGATTAAAAATAAAATTAAGTCTTAATTTTATTTTTAACGCCAACCTATGTCATTATCATTATCTT
Source organism: Physella acuta (assembly GCF_028476545.2). NCBI lineage: Eukaryota > Metazoa > Mollusca > Gastropoda > Physidae > Physella > Physella acuta. The sequence continues at coordinate 34,594 of NW_026732060.1, forward strand.
AATAAGATAATGATAATGACATAGGTTGGCGTTAACAAAAAAAAATGCTTTAAAAAAAATTAACCACGAATGTTTAGTGAATAGTATGCAATTTTACTCATGGTATTAAAACAGTTATCAAGAGTAGTTCATATTGAAAGTCTACTAGAAAATGTTATTTTAGTGCTTATTAATTTCCATACTAAATTTCGGCTTTTTAATTCTATGGGGGTCGCGGGTCACTTAATTTTTATTATAGGGGGTCGCCACTCGAAAAAGGTTGGGAACCACTGATCTAAATGGTGTCACTTTGTGCGGACCGCCCTCCTCCCACCCCGTTACGTTATTGCATTAGGATGGCGCTGATTATTTGAGCGAGCTCAAAATTATTGTAACGATTCGAGGAAAGCACTGTGAGCTTGGCAAAGTAGTAAAAACACAATTGTTTCATGCATTGATGTCAAATAAACAGAAATGGACTAATTCATCTGCCTCGATGACCTTTATTTCTGAGGTTTCATCCCTTTTTAAAATGAAGTTATTCAAAATGTGAATGTAAAATACCTAAAATGTCCTAAAATGAAAATCAATGAATTAATAAATAAACACGGTTATTAACTAGTTAAAAATAGATGCCCTTTATGTAGTCTAACAGCCTCGTATCGTATCCCGTAACCCCTAACTCTAAATTTCACTCATTGTGTGAAGCTAATCCTTATTTACATATTTTCAAGACTTAGATCTAATCCTATTATGTAAATATTACAGGGGATTAAACCAATAACACGAAAATTTATAAAGTAAAATATGTTACCATAATCTTAGATATTTTTTTTACATAACTTTCTCTTCACATCGTAGGTGCACATAAGCTAGATCAAACAACACACAAAGACCTTCACGCAACACACAAAGACCTTCTCACAACACACAAAGACCTTCTCACAACACACAAAGACCTTCACACAGCACACAAAGACCTTCACACAACACACAAAGACCTTCACCCAACACACAAATACCTTCACACAACACACAAAGACCTTCACACAATACACAAAGACCTTTACCCAACACACAAAGACCTTCACCCAACACACAAAGACCTTCACACAACACAAAGACCTGCACCTAACACAAAAAGACCTTCACACAACACACAAAGACCTTCACCCAACACACAAATACCTTCACCCAACACACAAAGACCTTCACACAACACACAAAGACCTTCACACAGCACACAAAGACCTTCACACAACACACAAAGACCTTCACACAACACACAAAGACCACACAACAAAGACCTTCACACAAACACACACAGACCTTCACACAACACAAAGACCTTCACACAACACACAAAGACCTTCACACAACACAAAGACCTGCACCTAACACAAAAAGACCTTCACACAACACACAAAGACCTTCACACAACACAAAGACCTTCACACAACACACAAAGACCTTCACACAACACACAAAGACCTTCACACAACACACAAAGACCACACAACAAAGACCTTCACACAACACACAAAGACCTTCACACAACACACAATGACCTTCACACAACACACAAAGACCTTCACCTAACACAACAAAGACCTTCGCACAACACAAAGACCTTCACACAACACACAAAGACCTTCACACAACACACAAAGACCTTCACACAACACACAAAGACCTTCACCCAACACACAAAGACCTTCACCCAACACACAAATATCTTCACCCAACACACAAAGACCTTCACACAACACACAAAGACCTTCACCCAACACACAAAGAGCTTCACCCAACACACAAATATCTTCACCCAACACACAAAGACCTTCACACAACACACAAAGACCTTCACCCAACACACAAAGACCTTCACCCAACACACAAATATCTTCACCCAACACACAAAGACCTTCACCCAACACACAAAGACCTTCACACAACACACAAAGACCTTCACCCAACACACAAAGACCTTCACCCAACACACAACGACCTTCACACAACACACAAAGACCTTCACCTAACACAACAAAGACCTTCGCACAACACAAAGACCTTCACACAACACACAAAGACCTTCACCTAACACAACAAAGACCTTCGCACAACACAAAGACCTTCACACAGCACACAAAAACCTTTACCCAACACAAAAACCTTCACACAACACACAAAAACCTTCACACATCACACAAAGACCTTCACACAACACACAAAGACCTTCACCCAACACACAACGACCTTCACACAACACACAAAGACCTTCACACAACACACAAAAGACCTTTATGTTGACCTTTCAGTACAAGTTTCTACCGACGGCTGCCTTGCCAGCGCTGATGATTTATGTTGGTCTACTGGGCGGGGCTTCCTACGTCAACATCTTCTACACCCTGCTGCACGACGGGCAGTTCCCTAAGGAGGACAGGGAGCTCTGCGTTAACCTCGTTGGGCTGTTTATCAACCTAGGTAACTCTAAGCTCTGTGGGTTAATCTAAGCTCTTTTGGTAACTCTAAGCTCTGTGGGTTAATCTAAGCTCTGTTGGTGAATCTAAGCTCTGTGGGTTAATCTAAGCTCTGTTGGTAACTCTAAGCTCCCCAGGTAACTCTAAGCTCTGTTGGTTAATCTAAGCTCTGTTGGTGAATCTAAGCTCTGTGGGTTAATCTAAGCTCTGTTGGTAACTCTAAGCTCTCCAGGTAACTCTAAGCTCTGTTGGTTAATCTAAGCTCTGTTGGTGAATCTAAGCTCTGTGGGTTAATCTAAGCTCTGTTGGTAACTCTAAGCTCTCCAGGTAACTCTAAGCTCTGTTGGTAACTCTAAGCTCTGTGGGTTAATCTAAGCTCTGTTGGTAACTCTAAGCTCTCCAGGTAACTCTAAGCTCTGTTGGTAACTCTAAGCTCTGTGGGTTAATCTAAGCTCTGTTGGTAACTCTAAGCTCTCCAGGTAACTCTAAGCTCTGTTGGTGAATCTAAGCTCTGTGGGTTAATCTAAGCTCTGTTGGTAACTCTAAGATTAGAATAGGATAGAATAATCTAGAATTAGGGGAGAGTGCGTGTGTGAGTTGAGTTTACCCTAGTGTGTAGTTAACCCCGGTGTGTTTAGGTATTGTTATCCCAAGGTTGAATGCGGTATAAAAGCTGGAGTGAATGATTGTCAGGGGTTAGGTGGTAGCGGTTAGGTCGATCTGGTCTGTAATGTGAATATGTGAGACCGAATAAACGTATTGAACGTAAACACGAGTCGTTCTTGAGTTGAAACTAACCAGGACGTAACAGCCGGGCTAAGCTCTAACTCAACATATTGGGTTGTTTATCAACCTAACTCTAAGCTCTGTGGGTTAATCTAAGCTCTGTTGGTCAGTTTAAGCTCTCTATGCAAGTCTAAGCTCTTTTGGTCAGTTTAAGCTCTGTAGGTAATTTTAACTTTCATTTAACAACCTAGGTTAGTCGTCTAGGCTATGCCGGTGGAGCTAAGCTGTATTTAAATACAAATAATATGATTATATATATATATATATATATATATATATATATATATATATATATATATATATATATATATATATATATATGCATTATTAATTTTTGACAGGTATCGTATTAGGAACAGGTTTAGAGACGCTGCTATTTATCACCGTGCTAAAAGATGATTGAAGTATTTGAAGCAATCTACAGTAACCTGCTCTGTTTTTTTTGCGTTTGGTTGACTGACTCCTGTCGATGTATGCAGCAATAATTTACATGAACCATACTCAATGGATGTTAATCAGTAGCGTAGCGAGGGGGGGGGGGCGGGGGGATATGTCAAAATGGGTTGGAAAAATAAATTGAAAGGTCGAGGGGGGGGGGGTGCAAATCGAAATCTTGAGGGGGTGTGCAAATTGAAAGTTTGAGGGGGGGGGGGGGGTGCAAAACAAAATCTTGTGGGGGGGGGGGGGGTGCAATTCGTAAAGTTTGTCCCCGGGCGCCGGGAAGGGTCGCTACGCCTCTGATGTTAATGTCTGATATTCATTAAACTGTTTCAAATATATTTTGTTATTGTGTTTGTCATGTGTTGAGATCTGATCTACGTAGACTAAATTTTATCTGAATAGAACGAGAGACATCTATCTCCTGGTTCTAGTTGTACCAACAATTTGTCTGTGCTGACGACCGCCCTACGGAACATCTAGAGACTATCTGCACAATGAATCATCTGAACTATAGACTATATGTTGTATATGATATCTGCTATTTGGAACATCTGCCCTAGTGACTATCTGCACTATAGTATGACAATATACTATTTAGACTGTTAGACAGTTTATGTAGTGTATACATACAAATATGAATACATATGAACTCGTATATTTAAGAGGGACATACAATAACAAGCTATCGATAATTTTTAAAACATTAACGATAATTTGTAATGAGATGTAGCGAGTTTTTTTAGTATGTAAAAACACTTATTCAACCTTTATAATGATTATAATTTCTCCAGATTAACGAATTAACTATTCAGATAACATTTGGGTACTTGAAAATTCTGAATTAGCATTAAACCTAATTCATCCATAATAGTGATTTTGGACGGGATTCCCTTCAACACGTGAACATGGTTTTGCGCCATATGTACCTTTTCTCTCCGATCTCAGCCTTCGTTTCTTTATGGCTTTGCTTTCCATAGTCTATATCCATCAACCACAATCTACAAGGCAGCAGTTTTTTGATTTTGTTGTTTTCTCTCCTAGACGGGTCGCTGTCTCCATCAATGGAGCCTCATCTGCATGGGGTTTTGAACTCGAGACTTTTCAGTTTAGCGACCATGAGCTGTACCCAGAGGCGTAGCGACTCTTCCCGGCGCCCGGGGGCAAACTTTCTATTTGCCCCCCTACTCAAGATTTCGATTTGCACCCCCCCCTCAAACTTTCGATTTGCACCCCCCATCGAGATTTCGATTTTCACCCCCCCTCAAACTTTCGATTTGCACCCCCCTCAACCTTTCAATTTATTTTTCCAACACATTTTGGCGCTCCCTAAGGTCGGCGCCCGAGGACATATGCCCCCCCCCCCCCCTCGCTACGCCTCTGGCTGTACCGGCCCAACACTAAATAATAAATATTGCAAATTTTGTTTTTTTGAGTCGAAATTTCATTCAATTTTAACTATACATGATTTAATATGTTTTTTTTTTAAATAATTTTTCTTTTACACGCTTCACCTGTTTCATTACTATACTATATGAACTTTTTAAAACATTCTCTTAATATAGGGCCTACTTACTGAGTACACATAGATTTTGTTGAACATGTAATACAACATTGCTGAGCTTATTAAAAGAACGTACATTTCTGGTTCTAGAAGAGTCAGTTATTGAATACCTAGCAGTTAAACAACCTAGAAAAAGGAAAATAAATGTTTTGCTAAAAACAATCAACGATTGAAAATAAGCAGTTAAGAGTCATCCGCTCTCCAATTTGACCAAGCTTTTGATGGTGTAGGATTTAGATGTAAAATTTTGTTATTCCATCTCTAAATAGAATCTTAGTATCTAGCCATTGTGAAGAATATATGTGAGGATCTAGATGTTGTAGAATTTACTTCAAATAGTTTCTGTAAGCGTTGTGAGTATTCCAAGTGTTAAGTACATGAATAAATAAATGAATGAACAAATGCTCTGCAGTAATGATTTTATATTTGGTTTTGTTGTCTCTATTAAAAAGTCTACAAGATTATCGATATTTGAAGATATTTTTTGAAACCTGAGATCATTTGCTTTAAGTCAGGGGTCTCCAAACTACGGCCCGCGGGCCGGATGCGGCCCGCGAGGTCCTCTCGTCCGACCCGCGGAGATCTTTTTTTTTCCATGGAAAAAAAATGTTTATTGGAGATGGCTGAGGAACTTTGCCCAGAAAATTCAAAACAATTTGAAAATGTAGCTTTGTGTACAAATACCATTGCCCGCCGTGTTGCAGACATTGGTGAAAACATTGTGACTCGAATAGCGAAAAATACAAGCAAGTTTCGCCATTTTTCAATTGCAATGGATGAGTCGCTGGACAGCTGTTCCACCTCTCAGCTGCGTGTGTTCATTAGAGGTGTGGTTAAAGACAAGAACACAAGAGCTGGCTATATATTCAATGACTAAAAAAACGCTGATTATAACTTGGACTGGACTAACCTGTTATCTGACTGTTGATGGAGAAAAGTACACGAGTGGCATAAAAAAGGCTTGATTGGAAAAGCGGATGAGAAAAAAGCATTCTACAACCAATGTTCCTCCACTGTATTATTCACCAGCAAGCTTTGTGTGTTAAATATATGGACATTAACAGTGTACTGAATCCTGTGGTGAAGATGGTGATTTTAATAAGGTCACATGGGCTCAACCATAGATAGAGGCAATCATGTCGAAAGAAACAAACACAAAATCGCAAGATTTACCCTATTACACAACAGTAAGATGGCTAAGTTGTGAGAAAGTTCAGAGCAGAAATATGTATATATTTCTATATAAATTATATTTCGTTCGGGTGGGGGTGGGGGTGACATTCTTTGGGGGGGGGGGGGGTCCGCCACTGAAAGAGATACCTGAAAGAAACCAGCCCCCGAACTTATATTTGATAGTTGATGAGGCCCTCGGGCTGAAAAGTTTGGAGAACCCTGCTTAAAGTCAACACACAAGCAGATGCTGCAGGCTACATGCTGTTAATAGCCTATCGCTAGATACGTCGTCTGTGGTGTCGGGTGCGTCTGGTAAGTATTTCTTGGGTTAAAAAGTAATTATATATATATATATATATATATATATATATATATATATATATATATATATATATATATATATATATATATATATATTCATTTGGTTCAAAATAGTGTTAAAACCGTACAGTAAAAGCGTGGAGGGATAATATTATTTGTAGTTTGCTACCAAATAAAATTTCCATTTCATAAAAAGAACCATTATTAATAAAATTTACTAAATAAAATTTATAAAAAAGGTAAATTCATAGTTGTTTTAAGTACAAACAAAATAAATGGTTTATTAAAGTAATATATTCATGCAATAATTAAATATAAGATTTGTAGAATAGCATTTATTTAAAAGATAGCAACTATTTTATTAACGCATGGAAAATATGTTTTTTTTATGGAATAACTTGAAACGGCGAAACGTAATATGATGTTGAAAGGGAATTATTGAACGTATGATTGATACAGCTAGTATGAACTGCTTGTTCCCTCTCTCTCTCTTTCTTTGAATGAATCAAGGATGACAGTTGCTTACAACTGATACTAAAGTAATGAGTTTCGGGCTTGCAACTTAGCATTTTACCAGTGTCGTCTCCAGGGCGGGTGTCATGCGGGGAGGTAACACCCCTCCAGTATTTTCGGTTTGGTGTCACTTCTCTCCACCTTATACTTTTATTCTTTTTAAATGGGTTAAAAATTGATTTTAATTTACATTTTACGACTTTTCAATTTGGTGCCCCCCCCCCCCCCCCCCCCGTGAATGTTGGTAACGCACACCCTACTTGTGACCCTACTGTGTTTTACAACTCGACCACGACGTTTCGTTCTAAAGATTAGCATTAATTAAAATAAACTTAACAATTTAACATTAAAAAATCATGGAAATTATATTTTAAATTTATATTCTGTTTTTATTTTTCTCTTTAGTCATTCATTGAACCAAAACGAAGAAGTAAAACAGCAGTTCAATCTACTGTGGCGTAGACAACATTTTGATATAAAACAATTTAAATCCCAGAATGCATTTCAGGAACATAAAACCCAGAACTGTACTCGGGACTGTTGTGTTTGGTGTCTTCCTGATACTGATAACACATTTTAACTATAACGCCTATATAGAAATAAAACTACGCTCTTCTCATTTAGAGACATTATGTCGTTCCAATTCCACTAACAATATTCAATATGCAATGGTCAATTTACGAATGAAGGGAGGATTAATCGATAATGGGAGTATCATAGCAACAAGAATGACTTTTAACACTAGTTTGATTGTACATTGTAAAAAATCACCTTATGTTGATTGCGTACCAACAATCAGGGGAAACAACCAAGTTAATATATCGACAGGAATAAGGAAACCAAGAGTTGCGTACTTTAGAATAAATACGTGGTCTGGCTTTTCAAAAAGCACTTTCAGCTTTTCCCATTGTGAGTACAACAACTGTATAGTTGAGACAGAGGTCACCAACATGACGGATGTTGTGGCCATCTACGGCGTCATCATGGTCAGCAGCGAGAGATTTAAAAACCTCAAATCAAGATGGCCGCATCAGTTGTACGTTCTGATGGGCTGGGAATCTCCATTTTTATTCTATGGATTTATGGAAGGTCATTATCTCCTTGAGTGTATTTAATTCAAAAGATGCTTACTAAAAACATTTTGTACAAATCATTTTGTATTTAACTATACTTTTTAAACTAGCAAATACATTTTCTTTTACATATCACTAAAATATTTATTTGTACTGATTATTTTCCTAAATTCCTATTTTTAATTGTTTAAATTTAGACGAACATCTATGTTTAGTTAACAATTACAATTAGACGTTTCTATGAAACTGAAGAAAATACAGATCCATTTAGAGGATACAACTGTTGGAAATAAATCCATTTTATTTTTGATAATCCAGAAAAATCGTCAGAATGGGAAATGGCCTTCAACCTGTCCATGACGTATAGAGTGGACTCAGATATCTTCACGCCTTACTCCAGACTTGCCTTCAAACCGCAGCCGTTAAATGAACGACCAAACTACAGTAAGTTTTCGTACTTTGAGATTTACGTAATGTGAAGTATAGTTACAAGTTATATTTTTAAAATTTGTGTAGTGCGAATACAATTACTCGTAACCAGTTTTAAGAATATATACAATTCTGGCTTTACAAAGGCTCTGGTTTAACACTGAATAAATAACTTGAGAAAAATGTGTAACTGGATACAACTGAATAGACACTTACGCGTCTAGAGCTGAAATACAATGCAATTTAAAAAAAAATACAAGTGGCTGTTGTCCCATGATTTTAAAATTCAGAAATATAATTTCCAGTCTTCCCAATCATGTAAAATGTAATTAAATTTCCTTGATCTCACCAGTCTCTTTCACTAATAAGTTTAAAAACTAACATCTTTTTCTAAGCAATATACACTATTGCTCGCTCATTGAAATTTTTACATATTTCACACATATAAGTAAGATTACTTAGTTGCAACTAACTATTGGACAACGTAATTAAATCTTGGCTTATATTTACTTTAGAGCACATTTGCTTTCAGGGGAGATAGCGAGGAATAAAACAAGATCAGTGATGTGGCTTTGTGGCCATTGTTTGGTGGAGTCAAAGAGATACGAATACATCAAGGAAATGAGGGTATGTCTTGTGGCACATTCGTTATGTATTGAAATATCGTTAGTCCTAGCTTGATGTAAAATCTTTTATTTTGTAGCACATATGTGATTATTAAAATTAACGCTACGAATAAAGACAGTCAACGATCTTATTTTTTTTCTAAAAAAAAATTTGAACGAGTTTTTTAAATTCCTTGAATAAATTACAATATAAACGCAATATTTACAACAAACTGTATACAAGAAAGCTACAACATAAACAAACACACCCTGCTTAGCCTTTTCCGTATCGTAAGTTCTCTGATGACTAATTATTTAAATCCAACTATACTTTAAATCTGACAGAAATACATCGATATTGACGTGAGGGGAGAGTGTGGAAAATCCTGCGATGAAGAACCATCTTGTATCAGGTCAATGACTTCCACATACAAATTCTACCTGTCGTTCGAGAACTCACTCTGTCAAGATTACATCACGGAGAAATTTTTCAAACTTTTTAACAAAGACATCCACGTTGTACCAGTTGTGAGAGGAAAAGTGGACTACGAGAAATATTTTCCGGAGAACACTTTCATAAACGCGGCCAATTTTAGAACGGCCAAAGATTTGGCCTTATTTCTGCTAAAACTGGGCTCAGATATTGAGAGTTACAGCAAGTATTTAGAACACATAGATCTCTATAGAGAAACAGACGACTATCTAAAGACGGCAGGCTGTACTTTATGTAAAGCTCTAAATACCAAGAAAATGGAGCCGAAAGTTTACAATATAAGAGAGTGGTTTGTAGGTGGAAGTCAATGTGACCAAAATCCAAAGGATTTTGTTTAATATTTAGCCTTTAAATACAATTTAAATTTTTAAGTATTTAAAAAATATTCCTTTCCCTTTTAAGTATGCATTTGTCTTTATTACCGTCTTTGTTATATTTGGAAAATTCATTACATTTACACTATAGGATTTAAACGCTTTACGTAAAGTGAATCTGCTTATATTCAAATACGAATAAATAAATAAATACATGCATGAAAATGAATGTTTGTATTAATTTTATTAGTATATTAGACGACCCATGTTGTTTTTTGGAATACAAACTGTTGGGTAAGAACACACAGAAAATCCAGCTTCAATCGAGCGTGTCCACACAACACTACGGCTACACTCAATGCAAACATCAAACCTAATATTTCATCATACCCCATCATCATATAACATCAGTATCTATTAAAATATACCACGCCGTTTCCCCAGAGCATTTCCAAAGTCCACACTATCGGGCAAGCTAGAAAAAAAAAGTAATTTTGAATAAATATGTTACTATTGGTTTTTTTAAATGTATTTTATGTATTTTGGGCTCGTTGGAGCCAAGTGTAACAATCGTAAATAAACACATTCCATAAAGATAATCAGTATAATTTACTGGTAATTTTCACCAACATCAAGAAACATGACAATAAGAAAACGAGTAGGTACACTGTTGTCACCACACTACATTGCTTCACACACTGATTCGTTCACACACTTGTTTTTTCACACAAACCACTTTCAAGGGGAGGCCGCTCTCACACACACTATCCGTGCCTACACATTTTCGTTATAGACATCTACGTCACATATAATATATACTTTAATATAAACTTTGATCTCACCCCCTCCTAAAAAATCTGTAACAGTACGGCTCTATGATGTAATTTCTTTATATATTTAGTACCTTATAAAAAATTGTAGAGTTCTTTTACCAATAGCTAAATATTCACGGTTGATATAACTAACAAAGCGTCAAAAATATCGTCTTTTTGTTATTTTCCTTATATGAATACATTCTTCTCTACTTAAATTAATTTCAATGTTATAGCACATGTTTTTATTAGAAATTAAAAACTTGTAAAGAACTAAAATTTTAAGAATACCGCAGTCTTTCGATGAATAGAATTTAGAGTTTCAACAACAGTTCTTGGTTAAAAAAACCCAATGAAGTATCAGTTACGTAATAATAGCAGATAAGTATAACTATTCAATTTCTTATTTCTATAATGTAATGGCGAACACATTTAGGGGATTTAAGTGAAGGCATCAACTAAAAACAACTCAAAGCAATTATTTATCAAAGTTAAAGTGAAAAAAGGGTAGGGGGGAAAGAAGTGGGGGGGGGGGGAAAGGGGCGCTACACCAAACCAAAACAAAAATTGTTTGAGGGGTTCGGGGTGACACCTTCAATCTCCGCGACGGAACTGTTAGATACGGCGAGGGTTAGGCTAGCAAAACACGAGAATCACGACTGACTGGAATTCGACATAACTTAAATATTTCTCAACATTATGAAAATTGACGCTGTCTTGTTTCTCGATGGGAGGGTGCGATCCACACATTTAATCCGCTTAAGTAAATGTTGTTTAATCCTTTGCAATCAATGGGATTTTGCATTATACAATATCAAAACTAGGCGTATTCAGGTGGAAAAGGTAGGCCTTTGTCATTGTTTACCTAGCTTAATCAATATATATATATATATATATATATATATATATATATATATATATATATATATATATATATATATGAATATGCGGGCGTGCCCAAATGTTTGTGTGTGTGTACATATTTGTAAATGTATGTCTCCAATTGAATCCCATTACTTAAGCAAGATATAACCCAATACTAACATTTAAACAAAATTTTCGGTGCACAATCAATAGCTCTTACGAAAATAAACCACACGTTTTTGGTTTGATATTTTAATTAAGCTCAGCATGTGGGAAATGGACTGATTTCATAAGGGTATTTAGTTAAAGGCGTTGAAAAATGACGATGATTTATTTTGATGCTGTTTCTGAAAGCAAAACAATGTAAACAAAGTTTTAACTTCATATTAGCAAATTAATATGTAGGCTACCTAGCTAACATATTTTCTGTTTTAAATGAGAGCTTAATGTATGTCTGCAGATTGAAAATGATTGAGTAAAAATGAATTTAGTAAAAATTATATGTTTACATTTATAGCAAGGGAAATTAAAATGTTTTGCATGCATGTAGCGTTTCAGACATAATGTGTTATTTAAAAGGCTCACATGGTATATATATATATATATATATATATATATATATATATATATATATATATATATATATATATATATATATATATATATATATATATATATATATATATATATATATATATATTTTTAGCAAAAATCTTAAATTAGTGTTTTAAATATCTTATTTATTTTTTAATTCCTTTTTACTTCTCGTATATTCGAAGTATAGAGGAAGTCTTGTATTCGTGCAAAAAAAAATTCGAGATTTTTTACTAATCTCGACGTTTTACACCTCACTGATACGGAAAAACATAATTTTGCAATCTTGTTTATTACCGTCCTCGATATAATTTGTCCACACCATACACCAGCACTAATTGCAAATCCCAATGTCACCCTTTCGCTTACCCCAAATTATTTCATATTACACTCTACCCCGAAGAAATTCTACCGCCCCCCCGAACTAGATGGATTTTGCATAGTAAACATACACTTTTACTAGTCCGCCCCCCCGCCCCCCGAAAAATGTAGACCGCCCCCCCCCCCGAAAATTTCACAGCAAGTTTAGGATTTAAAAAAATTCTGTAGATTAAATGATACTTTTTAGAATGTTTACATTCTAACTTCAGACAAACACAACTAAGCTCCTGTATAATTATTTTTAACTAAACGATTACAACAAATACTAACGGAACTTCACTATATTATTTCTCGTTCAATATGGTATGGTACGCACGATGAAGCATTTTCAATCGATGGGATTCGGTATTAAAAGATATCAAACTGAAGCGTAGTTGTTCTTTTACAAGAGCTTACATATAAATTGCACTGCTTAGGTGTAAGCAGGTTAAAAAGGAAAGCCTTTGCCATTTTTAACCAACTGAATTAAAAAAAACACACACACACACTTACACACACACTACACACACACACAAAAACACACATACTCCACACACAAAGACACATAGACACAGACACACAATTACACAGACATACAGACACACATACACACACTAATATATATATATATATAATAAATAAATAAATATATATATATATATATATATATATATATATATATATATATATATATATATATATATATAATCTATATATATATAAAGCAATGTATGTATGTTTGTTTGTTTGTCCTTTATGCATTACTACACCTCGCATCACATCGCCGTGAAACTTTGGGAAGTTGTTGAGAATATTCCTGGAGAGGTTTCTACGAAAAAAAAATTCAAATTCGCAGGGGTGGCGCCCCGACAGGGCGCGATTTGTTTTTTCTCTATATACGGTATATCAAAATAAAAGTCGATTTTGGTTTGACACCGTTCATCCGATAGGCATGAAACTTTGGTGAGTTCATTATAAAAGTCTAGGGAAGGGTTCTGTAAAAAATCATTTTTAATTTCACAAGGGCGGCGCCACGGGAGGGTGCGATTTTTCTCTATGTACTGTATATAAAGATAAAAGTTGATTTTTTGTTTTTTCTCCTTATGCGGTATATAAAAATAATAAAAGTGAATTGCGGTGCCACCGTTCACACGATCGCCGTGAAACTTTGGGAAGATGTTGAGAATATTCCTGGGGAGGTTTCTGCTCTAAAAACATTTTCAAATTCGTAGGGGTGTTCCCCGACAGGGCGCGATTTGTTTTCTCTCTATTTATGGTATATAAAAATAAAAGTCGATTGCGGTCTCACAACGTTCATTCGTTAACCATCAAACTCCAGGGACTTGATTATAAGACTTCAGGAAAGGGTTCTGTTAAAAAAATCATTTTTATTTTCGCAAGGGCGGCGCAACAGGAGGGTGCTATTTTCTCTATATACGGTATATAAAAATAAACGTCGGTTGCGGTTTCACGGCGTTATTCCGATCGCCATCAAACTTTGGGGAGTTGATTAGAACTTTCTTGGGAAAGTTTCTGTAAAAACAAATATTTTTTTTTTAATTTTGCAAGGGCGGCGCCACGGAATCGTGGGATTTTTCTCTATATACGGTATTTAAAAATAAAAGACGATTGCGGTTCGACACAGTTTATCCCGATGCCATAAAACTTTAGGGAGTTGATGAATACTCCCTAGAAGGTTTCTGGGGTGGGAGGGGGGAATAGGGGTGGGTGGGTGGTGGGGAAGGGGGATTTAATTTAGCATGGGCAGCCCCCCCCCCCCCCGGCAGGATACGATTTGGCGCCCTGGTCTTTCCCGTGAGCGCTATGTCGACTACGTTCGGTGTAAACAGTGTGATAGACAATGGATAGGATGGGCCGTTACAAACGCTTACTAAATTGAATCAGGCGTGCCCTCTGGCGCCCTGGTAGGGTGCGATTAGGCTGCAAATAAAAATGTCTGTTTCGGCCACTAAAGGCTCACATGAGCCGCTGAGGGCCATGTAATACGTTTTATTTTAATAATCAGAAAAATTAACCAAGGTTAGATAATTAACTGGGATGTTTCTTTTTGTCCGTAAAAAATCCCAACATTTTCGTCACTTTGCGAATGATGCAATTAGCAACTATTTTTAGATAATCCAATGAGAAATTGAGATCGAGCATTTAATAATAGACCATTAGTAACGCTAACATATTGCATCAGTCACACTGATGTTTAAAACACGTCAATTTATTTTTTTACGTGTTAGAGAAAAAATCCTGTTCACTTGTGTCACTTTAGCGCATGACGCAATCTGCATCATCGCTAACAGGATGCTATTTGGCACGATGGCGCCTGTTAGTTTTAAGGAGTCAGGGGCCGTACGCGGCCGTACGTAGAGCGCCCCTCTACATCCCTGACACATGGGCGGTCACCGAAGTGTGTTCTACCTCATTATTTCGGTGAGGGATTAATGTACACTCAAGGTTTTCATGCGGTAGGCCTAGTGTAGGTAAACCCGTGTCCCGATATTTATTATCCAAGCGCAGGCAATGTTTACATTTAAATAACTCACTTTTCGAAAACAAGGTCACGCGACTAAGAATATAGGATTGGTAACGCATGGATGAAACCCTACTTATATATTTCGTCGGACATTCTTCTATTCCCGCGGCAACGCGCGGGGGCGGGTACGCTAGTATATATATATATATATATATATATATATATATATATATATATATATATATATATATATACGTACACACACACACACACACACACACACACACACACACACACACACACACACACACACACACACACACATATATATATATATATATATATATATATATATATATATATATATATATTATAGGTCTGTATAATATATATGTGTGTGGTAGTGCCCGAAAGTATATGTTTTTGTATATATTTTTGTTAGTAAATTAGTTTATCCAATTTAATCTCTATACTTAAGCAAAATATGACCCTATGGGATAATATTACGAACATTTAAAAGCAACTCCCTGGTACACAATCAAAACCCCATTTGGAATAATCCGCATCATATTATTAGAATAATAGAATGTTTTAATTAAACACAGCGTGCGCTGGATCGGCTGACTTGGATTGTTTATTTAAAGTTGCTCAAATATCACGGTTTTTGTTTTTTTGTACTGTTTCTGAATGGGGGATTTCATATTACAAACAAAATAAATTGTGAAAGCTAAAATTTCAGCTTCAATTCAATAAAATATGGACTCAACTGTAAGAAAATTCCTATTCTATTAGAGAGAGAGAGAGAGAGAGAAAGAGAGAGAAAGAGAGAGAGAGAGAGAGAGAGAGAGAGAGAGAGAGTATATCTGCGGGTTGAATAGAAAGAGAGGTTGAGGGCGATTTTTTAAAAACAGTTGAATTTGAATTGATAAAAAAAATTCTAAAATTTTAAACATTTTATATTCAATTTGAAAAATATAAAAATCGATGGTTCCCATTCAGCTTTAAGTTTTTAAAATGTAACTATATTTTTTTTAAGTATTATTATATACATTTTGCAAGACTGCTGTATTAATGTTATATGTAGCAGCAGCTGTCGTAACATAAAATCGCCAAGAAAGAGAAGCATTGTATTTTGCGACTAAAATTATGTTCATAAACAGTCGTCGTAAAATTTTAAATGTATTTAATTGATGAAAAAATAACTACATTTCCCGGAATAAAATCTATATAATTCACATCAACGATTTAAAGAAAAATATACAATTTTACATAAACCACGCAGTAACATGTTAACACAATGATGTTTTTCTTAAAATAAACCGGGAGTGTTCTCCCCTAAACTTTCTCGAATATTCATATATAACTTTGAATATAGAGATGATTTTTCATTACTTAAACTTTTAAAAATAAATAGAATAGCATCTCATAGAAAAAAGAATTGCGCACCAAGCGAACGCCAAAACAAAATGTGCATAATAGTGCGCAATATTATTAGTACTTTATAAATTTACATGCGTTTTTTGAGAAATCGGAAATAGCGTAAATTAGTACTTCCGGTCAACAGAAACTACTCAAAATTTGACAGAAAGTAGAGAATTAAATCTTTTACTTACACGTGAAATTTCATTTATCTATCTGAAATAGTACAAAATTATAGGCTTTTGAAAAATTCAAAGTAGAAAAAGTACCACTTCCAGTTATCGGAAATCGCTCAAAAGTTGATACGGATCTACGATTTTGATAAAATACTTATATATGAAATTTCATCAACCCAGCTGTAACGGTACTCAAGTTATCGTGTTTACACACAGACAGACAGACAGACACACAGACACACAGACACACAGACATACGTACAAGATTGCAAAATTATGTTTTTCCGTATATTATATTCTAAATTGTTACAAAAACAGAAAAAAAGTCAAATTGGGACACATTTTTCAACTTATCCATGACGTATAGAGTAGACTTTTATTAACGCGGCCAATTTTAGGACGCCCAAAAATTTGGCTTTATTTCTGCTGAAACTGGGCTGAGATATCGAGAGTTACAGCAAGTATTTATAATACATAGATCTCTATAGAGAAACAGACGACTATCTAAAGAAAGCAGGCTGTACTTTATGTAAAGCTCTAAACACTAAGAAAATTGAACCTAAAATTTACAACGTGAGAGTGTGGTTTGTAGGTGGAAGACAATGCAATCAAGATCCCAAAAATATATTTTAATTATGAGTTCTTTTTGTAAAACTTTTAGCTATGCGTTTGTCTTAATCAGTGTTAAATAGGGCACATTCAGAAAATATTTTTTCTTGTTTATGATTTAAAAAAATTTTTTTTGTCTGATTTCCCTGTGACATTTTTGCTTTTTCATTTAAATTTACTTGATTGTACCAGCTGAGAATGATATTTTCTCAACTATTGCCAACCATATTTTAAAAAGAAAGCAAGCTCTAACACATGGCATATAATAGTATGATAATTAAACACAGAACAGCCTGAGTATAAATGATCGATATTCGTTTTAGTGTTAGGATTATTTTTTTATGCCATTGGTTAGATTGTCTACTGTACCCACGTCTCTATATAATCTTGTACATTATTTTAGGATATGCTTGAACGACTATGAAAAGTCTTTACATCTGGATGTAAACGACATATGTGCTAATGAATAAGACATTTTAGCCAAGTGGGGCTTAGTAGCAGATTAAGAAAATACGTCATACATTGTTGATCAGGGTACACCGACATAGGCTCAGTAGCGAAAAGTATTAATTGATTTACACTACACATATGTGGTCTTTGAGCTTGAGTGATTACTCGTAATTGATGACTCATCGGACCCTTAGAGAGGACCGTGGTTGGTGGTGCGGGTAACCTCAAGCGTTTACCTCTGAGTATTGAGGTAGTCAAATAAAGTATCCTCAAACTAAATGAACAAAAACAATTAAATCTTAAATAATGATTGACTCATTGATATGAATTAAGGCTAACTAAATTCAAAACTCAATTAACCTAATTCTACGCTTTTATTCACTCTTACTCAAGATTAAATTTGAAGTAAAATTGGTTATTCAATTTCATTGGGCTCTGAAAACAATTGAAACTTTCCAAATGCATCAAGCATTATACCTCTTATTTGACTACGTTTTTACATTTAGTTAGGAGCATAGTTATACGGAAAAAATGAATTAAAAATGCATTTTAGCTTTTGCAATAGTATAAATGTGTAGATTGGTATGAGTAATCTCAATTTGTAATAAAAATTTGATTTATTTGAGTTGATATATATATATATATATATATATATATATATATATATATATATATATATATTTCGATCAAAGATATAGATTTAAAAAATGATGATTATTTTCACACATTTTCGTTATTTCAATGGCAACAACAATTGTTAAAGGCGAATGTATACTATTTTTGTCTATTGTTAAAAAAATAGAGTTAGTAAACACATTGGAAAATGTCAAATATTGAAAAACAATTCTGTGGTGTCTACCATTAGTGAACTGAAATAGCAAAAACCTCTTCCACCATCACATCAAAACAATAGACCAAACCAATCGACTCGAAACCGCTAGACCGTTGAACCCCACTTCTACATGGAAAAATACCATCACACGAAACCGAGAGACGAACGGCCATCACTTAAAGCATTCTGCTCACCACACTCTCATATAACTAATAGATGTCTCAGAAACAGGTGAGCTCTACTTTACCTTCCCCATGGACCTTCAGATTTGAAAGGGTAAAACTCACACAATTTTTAGCAAGCTCAAGGATTTTACTTTCTCGTATACGAAGTATAGAAAAAATATTGTAATTGTGAAAAAAAAAATTTTAAATCGAGATTTTCACAAAACGTGACGTTTTACACCTACCTGATTTGGAAAAACTTAGTCTCGCAATTTCTCTGTGTATGACTGACAGTGCACACGATAACTTGGCTACCGTTACAGCCAGGTTGATGAAAGTTCATATATAAGTACTATATTGAATTTGTAGTTCTGTTTTAAATTTTCAGCGATTTCCGGTAAACGGAAGCGGAAATTATTCTACTGTTTCTGATATATAGATTAGAGGAAATTTTCAATGTAACTAAAATATCTAATTATTTGTTTTCTATCAAATTTTGATTAATTTCCGGTGAATAGAAGTAGTACAAAAAATCACGTCTATATTCCGAGTTGCTATCCCCGTAGAAATGTATAAGAATATTCGTGAAATTTTAGGGGAGATCACCCCCGCTTTATTTTTCCAGGAGGTGTATTTCCCATATTTCCCTTCATTCTTAACAGCTAAAAAAGTTCATTGCTAAAATGCACAAATTTACAAATGAAACTGTGTATTGATAAGTAAGAACTTAAGACTCGACAGGTTTTCAGTATTAAAAAACAGTAAAATATATTATACAAAGAAGAAATAGTTTACCATTTAAGACGCTTTCTCAGGCGGAATTTAATCACCCGTAATGTGTGGGATAAAGCTAATCTCTGATTAATCACGCAGCTTTGATTATGTTAAAGAATTCAAATTTCTGAGCTGAAAGCTCAGATTAAGTTACGAAACAAAAAACTGTATAGAACTAAAAAAAAATGGAATTTCAGTTTTGACATGTTTAAAACTCTGAGTCATGGTGTTACATTATTTAACAAAATGGAATTTAAATAAAAAAAATCAACCAAATGAATATTCCTACAAAAAAAAATGCTGTAAAAATATTAGCAAAAGCCAAAAATGAAAATACTTATAAAATTAAAACAAAACATCAATTAGAAAAAACGATTAGTCTGTATTTTTCCTCGGTTCTATTTTTGTTCTATTTTATGATGGCAATCGGATGTTTGTAAATCACAACAGTTAACTATCAATTTATAGTCCAAAACATGATTATTTATCTGCACTATATCCCATATTTACTAGATTATGATAAAAAATTTAATATTAAAATATCTGGGTTTTATAGCGTATAGTCAAGATAAACTTCTGGTATCTGCTTCAGTATACTCAACTGTAGTTGGCTAAAGTTTTGTTATAAATTAAAATTTTCTTTCGTCAACTTGACTAAATTAATTAATTCGTATAATTTTTACCCTATCTTCTGTGTTTATACTTCTCTGCTTATATACATACTAGCCGTCCGTTAAAAACGTATCTGTAAGCAGCATTTACCGTCATTTCCCGGGTTTAGGAAATATATTACTTTTCCAAATAAATATCTAAATGTAAATATGGAAGCTTGAGGATATCAAACACAACTAAACGCTTACTCTAAACTTACATCACAACTAAAATAACAACCAGCCACAACCAAAATATAATCCAAAGCCAAACACAAGCGCAAACGTAAATACAAATGCAAATGCAAATGTAAACGCAAACACAAACACAAATACAAACGCATACACATGAACAAACACAAAAACAAACACAAGTGCATATGCAAACGCAAACACAAATACAGACGCAAACACAAACACAAAAGCAAGCACAAACACAAACAAAATCGGAAACATAATGCAGAATGATATCATATTTCTAAAGCGACATTTCAACAATATATATTAGTCTTTGTTTTTTACATATATAAGACGCTAGATCGGCACTTACTATTCACACGTAGTCGCTTCACTTAGACTTCTAACTAAAGAGCAGCGGAACATAAGTTTATTTTAATAAGCGTTTACTTTTTTGGTATTTTAAATCTACTTCATGACATTTGACTTGATTAAACATACTTATTTTCTTTTTTTATTTTCATTTTAAAATTGTTTATAATTTTATTGGTTGTGCTTCTGTGTACTTTGCGCGTTTCCTTCTTATACATACAATTTTAATATTAGACAAATAAATTCGGCGGTAATATTATCGTCTTTTTATCCATTATTAATGACGTCTTTATGATTGTGTATCTTTTTCGAAATAACTATCAGTTCTGTTTTTATCTACAAATAATGAGTGAGTTTCAACTTCATACATTTCGTTTCTTCTGACTTGATAATATTATTTCTGCTGAGTTTCATGTGACGTCATTCTCTCTGTCTGTGAAAGTTTTTAATGTTTGAGTTTTTTTTTTACCTATATGCATGTCCTCCATATTTACAGAGACACAGAGTATATAGGATGAAAACACTCAACGCAAAAGCAATTTCTTAGTTTTTAATATGTAATTAATTTGGTTTTTAAGCAGGATTTGAGAATTATTTTTTTTATCCTGGGGCGTCGGCGATCTGTTCCCTATTAAAGCTTATATCTCCCACTTTTATTAAATTCCATGCCCTGTTATATACTGAGGAATCTATCCCCACTACAACATCGATGAGGGTGTACTTATTGCACATTATGGGAACCTCTGCATTGAATAACACAAGCCAAACAAATGTAACAGGATTTGAAAACAATTGATTTTCCAAAAATCCATTATAATGTTCTTCCATATTTATATGGCTGAATATTATTTCTATGTTCGCTTTCGCTAATTCTCCAGAGTTTGCATTCATTCAAAGCAATGGTTTTGGTCGTGTAGATTGTGTTAATTTTAAATAAATATAAAATAATAGCATTAAGTTCTACAGGAAAAATAATTGTGGTTAAGAAAATGATTTCTATGTAACATATAACACATGTTTGTAAGTTAAAGTTTAAAAATAAAATCAAGTGCTACAATGTATTTAAAATTTTAAAATATTAACATTTTGTAACTTTTCTTCTATTTAGTTTACATAGTCAATGAATAGTTTTCAAGAGTTTTTAAAATTACAACTATTATTTCCAAAAACGATATTGTCATCAGGATGCTTTAATAATTTAATAATTTTTGAAGACAAAACATAATAATTTATGTTCTTACCTCTTTAAAAACTTGTTACATTTTCAAAAACACATTTTTCATTTTATGATTTAAAAACACCAACTAAAGTTGTAAATTTATAATTTTTTCCAATGAAATATAGAAAATGTAATATATTTTTAAATAATAGTTCGTAAGTGGTACAGTTGACTGCAGTGTACAGGTTCATACCGTAATTGCAAAATATATTATTTATTTATATTAAGCCTATATATATATATATATATATATATATATATATATATATATATATATATATATATATACACACATATATATATATATATATACATATATATATATATATATATATATATATATATATATATATATATATATAATACAACATACGTTTCATAAGTTACATACATTTTCTGAACAATGAGAAACACAGTGGTCGCTAAAGTGATTTGTATCCTACTACCGAGTGTCCTACTATTGTGTGTTTTCGTATCGAGCGTGTTGAACACGATCGTGTACAAGACAATTAAAAACAACAAGTGCAAACACATTAGAAGTCTCGACGGCATATTTTCTAATGTTTCCTTATCTGGGATCCACCCAAACATGATCGGGGGCTTGATCGCCAATGAGAGTATAATCGCTACTACCGTTTCATACAATACAAGTTTAGTTATATATTGTAAGGAATCTCCATTTGTTGTATGCAATTCAAAGAATGGAAACAATGACAGAAATATGATTGGTGCTAACAAAACATTCAACATTGCTTTGTTTTACCACCAGTCTTGGTTTTTCTCGAAAAAGGCTTTTAATTTTTCATTGTGCGGGTTCAGTAACTGTATCTTTAATGATGTAGTGACTGAAAAAACCGACGTTGTGGCTATTTATAGCATTCTTCTATACGGCGGTCGTGTGATTAAGGAGATACCAGCAAGATGGCCGCACCAGATGTACGTCATGATGGGCTGGGAGTCTCCATTTCTTTTTCACGGTTTTATGGAAGGTAACTCACAACTACTTCTTAATTGTAATTTAGGACGGAGTTTTCTCCAACACAATTTAGTAATACGTGTCAACATGTTATATACCATATTTACAGTTATCCCCGATATCAGCTATCAAGCCTCATCTATTTGGGGGTTCGAGCTCGGGACATTTCAATTTAGCAACCATAGAATATACCGATCATGACAACCCTTATATAAAAAAATTAAGTTCAAATATGTTAAAGTTCAAACAATACATAAGAAACAGTGTATCTTATCTGAAAATAATAGCTAAATAAAATAGTACTATCTAAAACCTTATTGATTTTTGTCTGATATATTTAATCCTCTTATTTACACTCGCGATTAAACAAAATGCAGTCTATGTTACTCTTTTGAACCCAGTTAAAAAGATTGATCAATAAAGTACTTGTGCTTAGATCTATCCTTTCAACTAGTTTACACCATAATACAGGCAGGATATTGTCATAGAAAATACAGGTTAAATAAAATATAACTTAAATTTGTGTGTCCAGAGGAAGGATCACCTTGGGAGACGGCCTACAACTTATCTATGACGTACAGGGTGGACTCTGACGTCTTCACACCGTACTCAAAACTGACCTTTCAGCCACAACCCTTAGCTGACCGCCCTAATTACCGTAAGTTTATTAACTAATTTGTCTAGCGATATAATTACTTTAAAAGGGAAGGCTCCAGAAAAAAACGAAAAAAAAACCCCACTTTTAAATTAATATGCCTTTCTTTTTTATTTGTGTATGTATAAGTTGGGGTTCTTAAGGGAAATATTTGCATGCATCAGGGACTCTTCTGAAAATATGATTGCCATGGCAACGGCGGCCATCTTGGAAAAAATAAAGCTATATAATCAATGATCCGTCGCTAGATTCAAATTTTCAAAGTGTTTTTATGGTAAAATTCCGTAAAATTAAGCATTAATTTTAATGGAGTTTCGCCATACCAAATTTTGAAAATTCAAAAAATAAATATTTCCAGAATGTTTTCTGTTACAAAAACTAGCCAGCGGACTCTATTAGTGTTATTACAAGAATGATCAATGATATAATATAGGCGGTATATGTGTTACGTTATGACATTTTAGAACTCCACAAAGGGTAGTTTTTTCCCCAGATGGCTGCTGTTGCCATGGCAATCATATTTTCAAATATGCTTGCAAATATTTCCCTTTAACTACCCTAACTTACATTCAATAAAACGTTTTAATTGAAGAGTTGTTTTTTTTCTGGAGCCTACCCTTTAAGATGGTTAACTAACTAGTAGAGTCGCCTAATTTGGTGACCTCGGCACTCTTCAACACTATGCTTCTCCACATTTAATTTCTCTAACGTGAGTCAGGTACCTATTAGAGATCAGAGTTTCTTCCAGGCATTTCTTTGGGGATAAATTATATACTTTTAACAGTGTCGTCGTCCCCCCGGAAATTTTAGTCCTCCCCCCCCGAAAATTTCAGGTGCCCCTCCCCCCCCCGAGAAAAAAGTCTGGAAGAAACACTGTTAGGGATAGGGAGACCCAGGCAAGTGCTAATAACTCTAAACTGTGATCCAAACTTGAGACTTTCGGGTTTACGTGGGTAGAAATAAAACCAGGGGGTAGATAAAATGTTAATGTGGCGTTAAAAGATAAAATTGATTAAAATTTCAGTTTGTATAATGCATCTTTTTGTTGAATACTGTGACTCATTTTCAGGGGAAATAGCGCGGAATAAAACAAGATCAGTGATGTGGCTGTGTGGCCATTGTCTGGTGGAGTCAAAGAGATACGAATACATTAAGGAAATGAGGGTAATTTTGTAGCTTTTATTTATAATTAACCATAAAATTCACACTTGAGGTTGATTAGATACAAAGGAGTCACGTCTCGTTACATCCGTGTTCGATATTATGGTATCTAACCATGGAAATTTTCAGCCTTTGTGTTTGTAGAACGTCTACAAATGTATATTTGATCAACACGTTTGTAGAAAGTCCATTAGTGTCAATTTGGCTTAAATGTTTATTGAACAAAATAATTTTCACTTTGTCTAAAGGAATTTTCTATATCTCTTAAATGGTTTTTGTAGACATTCTAGGTTTAATTTATAAATTGTATACCCGTGGCTCAAGTTTAATAAATAAAATCTAAGTAAAATAATAAATAAATGCTTAACTTTCAATTACCACGTTATTTTCTATAAATGGTTTTTAAAAAAAATTAAAACGTAATTTAGGCTAGAAATCAACAAAAAACCCCATATATCAATGTTTCCATATCATACAGAAATACATTGATGTTGACGTCAGGGGTGGGTGTGGAAAATCTTGTGACGAAAAACCACCTTGTATGGAATCGCTGACTCCGAACTACAAATTCTACCTGTCGTTCGAGAACTCTTTATGTCAAGATTACATCACGGAGAAATTTTTCAAACTTTTTAACAAAGACATCCACGTTGTACCAGTTGTGAGAGGAAAAGTGGACTACGAGAAATATTTTCCGGAAAACACTTTCATAAACGCGGCCAATTTTAAAACGGCCAAAGATTTGGCTTTATTTCTGCTAAATCTGGGCTCAGATATTGAGAGTTACAGCAAGTATTTAGAACATATAGATCTGTATAGAGAAACAGACGACTATCTAAAGACAGCAGGCTGTACTTTATGTAAAGCTCTAAACACGAAGAAAATGGAGCCCAAAATTTACAACATAAAAGAGTGGTTTGTCAACGGAAGTCAATGCGATCAAAATGTTAAAGACACACTTTAATTTTGAGATCTTGATTATTAATTTTTAAACAACTACAACTCTACAACAGTGAAATTTAATATACTTTACATATACGCACTACGTTCCGTTTTTGCACGATTTTATTTAACTTGCGTCCTCGTTCAGTCTGTCTATATTTCGTCACAAATCGACACGATCGAGCTAAAATTTGGGCAGTTCTGACAGATTCGTTTCAAAGTTGGCATGTGGGTTAGGACATGTAGACAATGCAAACGTACTTTAAATTTGACTTAATTGGATGCCTAATTAGTTTTTTATGAATGAATTAAAATTTCTTCAAATTAGTAGGCAGACTTATCCAACTATTCCGCACTATTATACGCGCGTTATTACATACAACATTTTTATTAAAACATATTTTTATAGGACTTTTTAGTGTTAATCTTTTTTTTTAGTAATATTAATGTACTGTTATGTTTTCATATCGTCTTTTAGTGAAAAGAAAAAAAATCACTTCTTTTGATAGTAACTACCTGTGGATATGAATTCCACTTTAAGATTCTCCCATTAGGCTATTAAGTAGTTTTTAACATAAGTTTTGTTAAATATATTTTCGACTTACTTTGTAATAAACTAAACTACTCTTTATCCTTGGATGACTGTAAGTTTTAGGGGTCATCCATATATGACGTCACGTCAGTTTGACGATTTTTATATTCACCAACCCCACTGTGACAAATCGTCATAATAAGCTTGACCACACATATGAAAAAAACACACGCAGACAGGCTGGCAGACAGGCAGGAAGGCAGTCAGGTAGGCAGGCAGGCAAACAGTCAGGCAAGCAGGCAGTCTGTAACGGAACTGAAATTATAGCATTCTAATGCTTTTTAAATGTATTAGAAAATTTCAAATTTACCTCCAGATCGTTCTGACTGGTCTGACTTCGAAAGATAAAAAATTTTTCAAATTTTATTAAAATGAATAATCTTGCTGTTCCAGTCATAGATAACTAAGTTATAGATCTCTTTGCTAAGTTTATGTTAAAAAGGTCTAAATGTTAAAAAAAAACAAAAAAAAAAACAACAGCATTAGGTTTATAAAAAATATTTTTGGGTCGAATTATTTATATTTTTTTATGCATTATACATTGACTTTCTTTTACGTGTTGTTTTATAGCTCCTTTATTACTTTGGTAAAAAAATAACGATGTGTATATTTATAATAGTTTTTACTTTCTTGTATATACAAAGTATAGAGGAAGACTTGTAATCGTGCAAAAAATAATATTCGAGATTTTTGCAAATCCCCGAGTCGGAAAAACATAGTTTTGCAATCTGGTCCGTATGTCTGTGTGTGTGTATGTGTGTCTGTGTGTGTGTAAACACGATAACTTTAGTACCGTTACAGCTAGGTTGATGAAATTTTATATATAAGTATTTTATCAAAATAGTAGATCAGCATCAACTTTTGAGCGATTTCCAATAACCGGAAGTGGTACCTTTTCGACTTTGAATTTTTCAAAAGCATATAACTTGAGTACTATTTCAGATAGATAAATGAAATTTCACTTGTAAATAAAAGATCTAATTCTCTGCCTGTTGTCAAATTTTGAGTAATTTCCGTTGACCGGAAGTAGTAATTTGCGCTATTTCCGATTTCTCAAAAAACGAATGTAAATTAAAACTAATAATATTCCGCACTATTATGCACGTTTTATTTGGCGTTCACTTGGTGTTCAATTCTTTTTCCACGAGATTTTATTCTATTTTAAAAAGTTTAAGTATTTAAAATGAATTAAAAATCATGTCTATATCCCGAGTTCCCATCCCCTGTTGTTTCATATAAGAATATTCGAGAAAGCTTAGGGGAGATCACTCCTGGTTTATTTCTTTTGGCGAATACTTTCGTCAATGTTTCATTGTCTGGGTGTCTTCCCCCTTAAAGTCGAGCCGTTTAAATATCTGTTTGTGTTGTCTCTCTCTCACTCTCTCTCTCTCTCTCTCTCTCTCTCTCTCTCTCTCTCTCTCTCTCTCTCTCTATATATATATATATATATATATATATATATATATATATATATATATGTGTGTGCGTGCGTTCCCAGAAGAGTGTCTTTATGTGAGAATATGTGAAATTGATTTAGTGTCTGCGATGTAATCCTCTTAAGCTTAAGCAATAAGCCACGTTAAAAGAAAACATTTAGAAATTTTAAATTCACAATATGGTACACAATCAATACGGTCTATGAAAATAAGCCGAATGTTATTGGTTGAATATGTGAATTAATTTCAACATGAGCGAAGAAGAAAGTCGTTTTGTTTTTCTAAAGCTGACAGAATTTTATATGTGCTGTTTTTCATTTAAAAAGCCTAAAATTTTAATGGATATTGAAGGCACAAGGAACATAAATGGTTAAATCTAAAATTTCAGCTTCATGTCACATCAAATTAATAGGTACTTCTGTAAGATAATTATAATTCTGAAAGAGAGCTTCATGTGAGTATGTGTACGGGTTCAAATTGATTTAAATTGCAACAACGGGATGTTAGTAAAATTTTATCACATTTACGATATATAACTAAGGAAATACATGTTCCACATGGATGAAGAGTTTCGTTGATAATGTGTAACATACATACATACATACATACATATATATATATATATATATATATATATATATATATATATATATATATATATATACATACATACACACACACGTAACAATCCTAATAAGTACTTAAGTTTTCAGTAATAATTAAAGTTGTTTACTATTTTATATTGTAACTATATAAAACAAAGTAATTAAGTTCGAAAATGTAAAATGTAATGTAACAAACATACAATATAGATAGGTACATTTTAATTTTATATTTCTTAAACTTATGAAACATATTGTATTTTTTAATTGTAGATAATTTAATGAACATGAATTTTTTAAAATGTTAATTTTTCTTTTTTTAAAAAATAAAGTTGCTTGGGCTTTAAAAATCCGTGACACTATAACATATATTTAAGCACATCAAAATGTTGTATATAACAATTTAAATCTAGAATGAAGTTTAGTGACAGACAACGCAAAAACATCATTGGTTCTGTTGTGTTTGGATTTTTTCTATTAATAATAACTAACGTGAACTACAACGCTTATGTAAAACGGAAATTTCGATCTAATAACTTGGAATCATTCCTTAATAATGATTTGAATAAGAATTTTCCGATTGCCACGCTAGAAGTACGGATGAAAGGAGGTTATATTGATAATGAAAGCATCATAGCAACAACAATCTCTTTTAACACTCGTTTGATAGTACCTTGTAAAATATCGCCGTACATTGACTGCGGAGTAAGAAAGATCAAGCGAGATAACCAAGTAAATTCAGTCACAAATACAAAGCAACAAAGAGTTGCCTACTTCAGAGAGAATACTTGGCGCGCCTTTTCAAAAACGACTTTCAATTTTTCCCATTGTGAGTACAGCAACTGTATAGCTGAGACAGAGGTCACGAACCTGACGGATATTGTGGCTATCTATGGCGTCAATCTATTCAACAGTTACAAAATTACCAGTCTCAAAAAAAGATGGCCGCACAAGATGTACGTTATGATGGGCTGGGAATCTCCGTTCTTATTCCATGGATTTATGGAAGGTAATTAATTAAAGAATATATAGAAATAAAGTTTATTGTCTTAATTCTGTTTGCTTTTTTAAAAGTCGGTATTAGACATAACGTGTTATTTCAACGACATCAGTAATGAGTGAAACAGACTTTAATTATTTTGAGATTTGCACTCTTTTGAGCAGCTCGTGTAAATACAACATAACGTTCATTAACTTTTTCTGTAGCTAGAGGCCTTCTGCTTGTGGACTCTGTTTGGCTAGTCCCCTAAGAGTCTCAAATAAAACAATATACTAAATAATGACATATTGCTATTTGAAGCCGTGGCCGAGGTAAGAATATGACGTCCATTCTTTTAGTTTTGTGTGTAGAACCCAAGTCATTATCGAGTTCCCACTGACTCTGTAACTTGTTTCCCCGCACACCACTGGTTACAACACATCCACAAAAACCGTTTTGATGTTGAACGAGAAAATCAAAACATGGCGGTCCTCGCAAACGATTTGCACTTATTATAAGAAACCGCCTTTTGATACTAATGCAACACATGTCAAAATGAAACAATCTGATCAAACAAATACCTCTAAGCGATTACGGATTAAATATGTGAAATCGATCAGGCCAAACAAATAAAGACCAACAGCGTATGTTGAAATCTCCCCCCCCCCCCCCAAAAGTCAATAAGCGTCTACATTGGATGACCCCCCCCACTACCCCCCTCCAATCCCTACCGAAATGTGTATGTCTTCAATACGCAAAATGTCTTCCAAAAAAGTAACTACAAATGTTGCAGTACATGTTTAGTGTATTTCTAACTTGCTTTTTAAATATTGTGGCAATGTCTATAAACATTAAAACACAACAATCTCTTATAACATGTGCCATATATCAACATATAAAGAAAAACGCAACTTTATATATATATATATATATATATAT